>NW_024735039.1:0-45800 GCF_018991925.1 Homarus americanus
TATGGGGGATTTCAACTTCAGAAATATTGACTGGGACAACATTGTAGGTGACTATGAATCTGAAGACTTCCTAGACGCAGTACAGGAAAATTTTTTGAATCAACTAATTACAGAACCAACTAGAGGCGACAATATATTAGACCTAGTATGAACAAATAAAGAAAATATTATCAGAGATATCACAATAGGGGAAGAACTTGGGAACAGTGATCACAGAGAAATCAGGTTTACCCTAAATTTGGAAAGGAAAAATAATGAAAATATGGTCAGAGTCCCAGACTGTCCATCGGCGGATTATGAGGGGTTAAGAAGGTACCTAGGCTTAGTTTAGAGTGTGTTGTATACACAATGTCCCGAGAAAGCAGTCATGATTATAAGAACCAATTTCGTCTTTCACTGCTTTTGAAGGCTATTGACTTAAGGGGAGGGGGGGGTGAGAGGCGTGGCCTAGAATGGCGGACAGGTGAAACGCTTGTCATTAATTAATAAAGAGCTTGTAAGCCGGTAAGATTAATTCGTCAAGGAATACGTCTCCTTTGTGAGTCAGCTTATTCACAACTTGATAACTCGGTTAAGCGAGATGTTTCCAGAAGTTGCTAACCATGTTAACAAGTTTAGCTAAGACGGTGACTATCGTGAAAGACTTTGGCTCCTCCTCGATAAAAAAAGTCAACTTGTTATCTCAGCGTTCATGTAGAGAGGGGAATCATTAGTTTAGGCACAGCCCGTGTTTCGCATAGTGTATGTGTCTTAATATTGGCATAGTTTATGTGAGTATATGTTTGTTAGCATAGCATGTGTGTCTCAGTGTTGACATGCCGAGTATATCTCAGTTTTGGCATAGCGTGTGTAGCGCATTCCAGAAGCAGGCGAAGATTTACACCCTCAACTGACTGGGTTTCGTGTGTATTCCACCACAACAACGAGCATTGCCCAGCGTGCTTGTTCAGTTTACCTTCATCGCTCTTTAATACGTGGGAACAACACAAGAGGCGGTTTTCTGTACAGTCTTACAACACCAGTGACGATCAATCCTGTGTCGTCCAAGGCAGAGTTGGATCCTGACATCAATTATACAGACATTCCACTCCACCAATTCTATTTATCTCATTCCACTCTTAGGTAAGGTGGATCAAAGGGTATAGAAATCTAGAAGGGTGAAATAACATTGGTGGAAAGCTAGAGTGGAAACCGACAGGAAAATACCTCCCCCTCCCCACAAAAATATTTAACACACGGGTAGAAAAATCAACACACATTGTATATATCCTGACTTTACACATGTAGTATAACAAGTGAATCTATAACACCCACGGAGATTCACAACACTTCAAACTAAACTATCTTACAAAGCCTAACGTGTCCTTAATTAGATCAGGTTGGGTATAGTGATTCTATTTCATCAGGTGAGGGTTGGGAAGCCTTGTGTTCTCCCGTTAAAGGACCAGCTTGTTACCTATGCCTGTAAACCTTTTTTAAAACACAATTATGATTAGATTAGGTTAGGTTAGGTTAGGATAGGTTAAGTTAGATTGGGTGAAGTATGGTTAATCCGTGAATTAAAACAAAAATTTTTAATCTTCGTTTCGTTAATCTGACAATTTATTTTCGTGTGAGTATCAACAGTAAGAAGCACCAGGGTTGTATGCAGAGATGGGGGCTACAAGCATAATGAATTAACGAGCTTCAAACACTAAACAACCTTGAATGACAGACCACAAACGACACAATCTCTTCCCTGATAACACCAATTACTAGAAGAAAAAAATATACCAGATTAAACTCTTCTTATACACAGGAAGAGCCAAGAGTGTTTAAAGGAAGTTAGTTTGATTTTCTATAATATCAGTAATATCGATTCTAACATTACAAAGTTGTTTATCCGTCAAAGACATTTTATGCATTTTTATAATTTTATATTTATTCCCTGATATCCTGAGTATGTCCATTCGTGTGTTCGTTTCCGTGTATGATCATGTGTTATTGTGTTCGTGTGTCGTCCGTAGGTTCGTGTGTTCATCTTTCTAGGAAGGAAGTTTAACCCTGACAGCTTGAATAAAGGACCCTGGCCAAACTCTGTACCTGATATGACCCAACCTAACCTAAACACAATTTAAACTAAACTGAACACGACTAAACCATGCTGCTATCTATCTAAATTTTGTCAAGCTCAAATAATCCTTGTCACCACTGTCATACACCCACCAACCCACAGTCATACACCCATCAACCTACAGTCATACACCCATCAACCCACAGTCATACACCCACCAACCCACAGTCATACACCCACCAACCCAGTCATACACCCATCAACCTACAGTCATACACCCACCAACCCACAGTCATACACCCACCAACCCACAGTCATACAGCCACCAACCCACAGTCATACACCCATCAACCCACAGTCATACACCCATCAACCCACAGTCATACACCCACCAACCCACAGTCAAACAGCCACCAACCCACAGTCATACACCCACCAACCCGCAGTCAAACACCCATCAACCCACAGTCATACACCCACCAACCCACAGTCATACACCCACCAACCCACAGTCATACACCCACCAACCCACAGTCATACACCCACCAACCCGCAGTCATACACCCACCAACCCGCAGTCATACACCCAACAACCCACAGTCATACACCACCAACCCACAGTCATACACCCACCAACCCACAGTCATACACCCACCAACCCGCAGTCAAACACCCATCAACCCACAGTCATACTCCCACCAACCCACAGTCATACACCTATCAACCCACGGTCATACACCCACCAACCCACAGTCATACACCCATCAACCCACAGTCATACACCCACCAACCCACAGTCATACACCCACCAACCCACAGTCATACACCCAGCCTCTGTATCTGACTTTACCTGACCTGACTTAACCAGATCCAATCAAGAAACCCATTATTTTTCACCTCTATTACACCTTGAAGCAGGTATTGAGGCCACCTGACCTGACCTCAATTTCTCTGCAGTATTCCCAAGGCATCTGACCACCTCTGCTAGCGTATTCGGTACACCTAACATGACATGATCTGACCTGGCCTGGCCTGACCTCCAAGAACGAGAAAATATACCCAAGATCTATTTAAATCTATCCCAGAAATTTATACCTTCAATATATTTGTTTTTAGTTCATTGGTTATGTCTTTGTTTTGCTCTTGTGTTTACGGTTCTTGTTTATGAATTAAAGAAATGATAAGAGTATCCAGCCCGTCAAACTTCTACTGATAATCACAACTCGAATTATGCAACTGAAGAACAACAACAACAATAAAAAGAACAAGAACAAAAAGAACAGCAGGATATAATTCTATAGAACCTCATGACTAGTTTATTAATGCCTTAAGAAACACTAACAACAATCCTCAGCCAACACGGACCTACAAAACATCAACAAGGTGACGACAACAACAGCTCAAACGCTCCAGCTTAACACCTACAAATTTCCGGGAGTTTAGTGTCGCTACATGAAACAAACACGGCGGCGAGTCCTACAGCTACACACTGTAATGGTCGGCGGAGCAAAGGACGAGACAGCGACGCGTACTCATTGGTGGAGCTTTAATAACAACGGCATGTGGTAACTAGGAGATGTGTGTGTGTTGTGAGGTAGTGAAGGACCACAACATCTCACGTTTTGTGTTACACGTCAAAGACTGAACAATGTGAAGCAGCGGCCCTCCCCCCACACCACGCTGCCTGTAGTAACACCACCGTTAATAAAGGACAAAACAGTACAATATGGAGGTGGGGGGTGGCGTGTGGACAAGGCACGAGAGAGCGGCCTTGTTAATATGATGGTCACCAGACACGGCCAACACCAGGTGGCGGGTGTAGCTCTTCCTGCTGAATAAAAACCAAGAGCGAGTTTGACGACGCTACACGAACACCGTCCTCAAGGGGACATCTTGGACTCGAGTGTGAGAGATAGAGACTCCCAAACAATCAAACACGTCTGGTTAATTCCTTCACTTTTATATAAGAACACATTCGTCTTCAACCAAACACGATTTCTTTTCAACTTCTCCTAAAAAAATTCCTCTTCGACTCCAAGGCTGAAATTCGAGTCCCACTTGAAACGAATAAAATAAAATATATGTGAAGAGAAAATGTAAATAGTGTGTTTGACTGTGTGAGGCTGATGGAAGCAACACTAATTATGCTGTATAATGGGTTGTGTTCAGTAAGGTCAGAGTGATTAGTGGCGCGCGCCATCACCACTTCCCGCCTCCTATACACGCCCATACACCCACCACGCCTCCCTCTTGCCCAACTCAACACGCCCACTTAGCTACCCCTACACGCCCTTTACCCTCCCCCCACCATACACCACGCCCCTTGCTGCCTACCCCTTACGCGCCCCCACCCCTCCACACCACGCCCACCCACTCATCGTACACTAATATACATAATCTAACCTAACCTGACATAATCTAACCTAACCTGACGTAATCTAACCTAACCTGACATAATCGAACCTAACCTGACATAATCGAACCTAACCTCCCCGCCTGACATAAGCTAACCTAATCAAACCTAACTTTCCCACCTACCGACCGTAACCTATCTACTTATTACCTACCTAACCTAACTTAACTTAATCCAACCTGACGTAATCTAACCTAACCTATTGAAACTTAACTTAACCACCTACCTCATATAACACCACTTTGTAATCTCTTTTCACTACCGCTCACAGGATGAGTATGGGGGGCACAATAAACTAGCCTCTAACTGGCAAAATTAACAAAACTAACCTAACCTAACCCAACCTGACTTTACCTAACCTGATCTGGTCTATCCAACTTAAACACCTTAGAATATATAATAAAGCCGCTAGGTTAATTTAGGCTAAATATGGTTGATTCATATTTCGTTTTGACAGACATTCCCGGCAAAATAACGTATCTATATTGAGAACCACCGCCATGTTGGTTCCACGTTAACAAGACACGGATACACTACAGAATAACCCGCGTTCGTTTAACCTCAATTACTACAGTTTACTTTATAATCTTACTTCACAATCTTCACTACATCTCACTTCACAATCTTCACTACATCTCACTCCACAATCTTCACTAAATCTCACTTCACAATCCTCACTACATCTCACTTCACAATCTTCACTACATCTCACTTCACAATCTTCACTACATCTCACTTCACAATCTTCACTACATCTCACTTCACAATCTTTACCACATCTTACTTCACAATCTTTACCACTTCTTAATTCACAATCTTCACTACATCTCACTTCACAATCTTCACTACATCTCACTTCATAATCTTCACCACATCTCACTTCAAAATCTTCACTACATCTCACTTCACAATCTTCACTACATCTCACTTCACAATCTTCACTACATCTCACTTCACAATCTTCACTACATCTCACTTCACAATCTTCACTACTTCTCACTTCCCAATCTTCACTACATCTCACTTCACAATCTTCAATACATCTCACTTCACAATCTTCACTACATCTCACTTCACAATCTTCACTACATCTCACTTCAAAATCTTCACTACATCTCACTTCACAATCTTCACTACATCTCTCTTCACAATCTTCACTACATCTCACTTCACAATCTTCAGTACATCTCACTTCACAATCTTCACCACATCTCACTTCACAATCTTCACTACATCTCACTTCACAATCTTCACTACATCTCACTTCACAATCTTCACCACATCTCACTTCACAATCTTCACTACATCTCACTTCACAATCTTCTGTCTCTTCACCAATCTTTACATCTCCTTACAATCTTACTACATCTCACTTCACAATCTTCTTACATCTCATACAATCTTCTTCATCTCACTTCACAATCTTTACTACATCTCACTTCACAATCTTTACCCACATCTCACTTCACAATCTTCTTCACATCTCCGCTTCATAATCTTCCATACATCTCACCTCACAATCTTCACTACATTTCACTTCACAATCTTCACTACATCTCACTTCACAATCTTCATTACATCTCACTTCACAATCTTCACTACATCTCACTTCACAATCTTCACTACATCCCACTTCACAATCTTCACTACATCTCACTTCACTATCTTCACTACATCTCACTTCACAATCTTCACTACATCTCACTTCACAATCTTCACCACATCTCACTTCACAATCTTCACTTCATCTCACTTCACAATCTTCACCACATCTCACTTCACAGTCTTCACTACATCTCACTTCACAATCTTCACTACATGTCACTTCACAATCTTCACTACATGTCACTTCACAATCTTCACTACATCTCACATCACAATCTTCACTACATCTCACTTCACAATCTTCACTACATCTCACTTCACAATCTTCACCACATCTCACTTCACAATCTTCACTACATCTCACTTCACAATCTTCACTACACCTCACTTCACAATCTTCACTACATCTCACTTCACAATCTTCACTAACACCATCCTTCATCACTACATATAACAACATCCATCATCACTACTTATAACACCATCCATCATCATCACAACATATAACACTATCCATCATCACTACATATAACACGATCCATCATCACTACATATAACACCATCCAATATCACTACATATAGAACCATCCATCACGACATATAACACCATCCAACATCACTACATATAACACCAACCATCATCACTACATATAATATCATCCATCATCACTACATATAACTCCATCCATCATCACTACATATGGCACCATCCTATCATCCTTTCCATATATTATCATCCATCATCTTTCATAACACCATCCAACATCACTACATATAACACCAACCATCATCACTACATATAATATCATCCATCATCACTACATATAACTCCATCCATCATCACTACATATGGCACCATCCAGCATCACTACATATAACACCACCCATCATCACTACATATAACATCATGCATCATCACTACATATAACACCATCCATCAACACTACATATAAAACCAACCTATTATCACTACATATAATATCATCCATCATCACTACATATAACACCATCCAGCATCACTACATATAACACCAACCATCATCACTACATATATCATCATGCATCATCACTATATATAACACCATCCATCATCACTACATATATTACCCTCCTATCATCACTACATATAACACCATCCCTCATTACTACATATAATGCCATCCTTCATCACTACATATAACACCATCCATCATCACTACATATTATAACACCATCCATCATCTCTACAAACACCAGTCCTCAACACTATAGTGATAAACAGAGCTTCATTTTGTTGTCAATTTCTTTAAATTCCAACCTTATTAAACCGTAATTCTTTCTGTATGGTCAAATTTTGATTTGACCTCAGTGAGAGAGCTGTTAGTGTCAGTACATCACAATGGTGTTCCGACGCACTTTATCGAAGGTGTCTGAGGTGGAGGTGAAGGCTTGCAAGGATTTCGTTGTAGACTTCGACACCAGCTTTGTGGTGGTTGCAACAAACATCTACCCTGGTGTGGCCCCTAAGCAGATTCGACCATTGTTTGAGGAATGTGGACAGATCGACCTATTTGTGATGCCCACAAAAGACAACAAAAATGAACACTATGGCTTCGCATACATCCGATACTTTGACGAAGCCTCCTGTGATAAGGCTGTTGGACGATTGGATGGTGACAGCATTGGCCGCAGCCGAAAATCAACTAACAAGCTGGAAGTTAACTACTACAGTGCCCATGGTACCTTGAACAACCTTGACCGCCAAGCTGCTGAGTTCATTGTTCTATCCAATGTTGCCGACCAACAACCCGCCTCTATCCTTAAGAAGACCAACGTACGCACTACCGTTGCCAAGTCAGTTACCTTCAATTATGACAATTTGGGCGACATCAGGGAGCGCGAAACTTCCACAGCTACTTACACTCTGTCTGTACCTCCCAACCAATGAATCTAACTCAACTGCTGCCATCGAATAAGAAAATGTCACCAATAGTTGTACCTCTGGGAACCTGGAGGGAGGCACCAACCCTGATGAAGGCTCAGTAATATCTACCATGTTATTTAAACACTTATAACACATATAACATCATCCATCATCACTACATATAACACCATCCATCATCACTACATATAACACCATCTATCATCACTACATATAACATCATCCATCATCACTACAGATCGGTAGAGTAGTTTTCGAGATTCTCGTGCGGACACACAAGCAAACACACACACACACACACAAACAGACATACTTCTTTGTTTTATATCGATAGAAGATAGATCATCACTACATATAACACCGCCCATCATCACTACATATAACATCATCCATCATCACTGCATATAACACCACCCATCATCACTACATATAGCATCATCCATCATCACTACATATAACATCATCCATCATCACTACATATAACACCATCCATCATCACTACATATAACATCATCCATCATCACTACATATAACACCATCCATCATCACTACATATAACATCATCCCTCATCACTACATATAACACCATCCATCATCACTACATATAACACCATCCATCATCACTACAGATCGGTATAGTAGTTTCCGAGATTCTCGTGCGGACACACAAACACACACACAAACAAAAATACATACTTCTTTGTTTTATATATATAGATACAAGAAACAAAAATCTTTAATTATTTATTAATTGTAAGTTTTAAGGTTTTCCTGGAACCATTGGCAGGAAATAAGGACACTTGAACCTTGAAAACTTACTGTCGTCATAATTATTTATAATAAACCTGTCGATGTTTATTTCCGGGTTAAAGTAAAAGCAAGGTTTTGTCTGGACTATTATCATATAGACAGTTGCTGGTTGACGATACTGAAGGCCTATACAGGTGTGTGGTGCTTGTGCTTGGTGATGCTTCGTTTATGAGAGATAATCCCAGGAGTGAACTTTGTTCTGAAAGGACAAACAAAAAAAGTCATTAGTTATCGTTGTCTCGGAAGTGTTTATATGTCGGTCACTCTTGTGTTGTCGATGTGTCCACCCCACAGAGTTATTGCGTGAAGTGACACATTAGACTTCAATTAAAGATCCTCTCCTCTCCATATGGAAGCTGTTCACACCTCTTGACAGTATTTGGTCTGACATTTAGTTATAAAGGTCGTTTTTTGTCTAGTTCATCTTCCTATGAAAATTAACAATTCATATCACGTTTTAGAGTTGTATGTTCTTCAAGCCAATTAACACAGTACAGGTAACACCAGAGTCAGGCAGGTACAGTGTTAAGCGTCGTGGTCTACTGCTGTCTTACTGAGTAACGATGATGAAGTAAAGTGGGAAATGACTTTGCCATGAGAGAGGAGAGGAAAGAGAGAAGGAAAGAATAGAAACGGGAAGTAAAGTAGTAGGGAGTAATAGCAGGTGGGCTGTCCACCTAGCTGAGTCGAGGTGATTGGTTGGGGTGGTGGCCATACACAGCACGCTCCTGCTCGCTCAAGGGAGGCTGGGGTGGGGGGAGCTAAGCTAGTTAGGCATTCAGTACTGTATTGTGTGTTAATTTATGTAAGTTAAATGGTGGTGTTATTTTTTCATGTATTGTATAAAGTGAGTCTCTTTTTTATATAATAACTCACCTGAAGTGTCGCCCCAGGAAAAGGTAACAGAGACCTTAATGACACAGGTAGATTGTCACTCCCCTCGCCGCCCAGCGTATCCCACCTGAAGATTAACCATCCCGGCGATACCTGGGGGGGGGGGGCTTAAGTATAATATATACTCTTATATAATAATGTTGATGCTATAATACACTGGCAGTCATAGTACAGTACATGTGTTGCCTTTATTGAGTTGAGTTTTGTATTTTTAGAAAAAGAGAGAGAAATCTGAGCAACATAATATGGAGAGAGAGAGAGAGAGTGTATTACATTGCCACACCTGATTCCTTCCTGGTGTATATTTTTACCACCTCTGGTACAACTGTGTCTCTTGCCGATCTATTTTGCACTGTCGCTTCCTGCCTTTCATCTTCCACCTTTCATCTTCTCCTTCATCTTCTTCTCCCCATCGTCTTTCTCCTCCATCTTACCCCTTCATCTTCCCTCCCTTCTTCCTCCCTTCCATCTCCCCCATTCATTTCTTCCCCCTTCATCTTCCTTTCCCCTTTATTTTACCCCTCCATCTTCCCTCCTTTTACCTTCCTCCTTCGGTCTTCTCCTTTCTTTTCCACCAATCTCCTTACCTTCCACTGCTGTCTTAGTCCATTACTGTTTTAAGAAATTTAGTTTTTTCAAGGATTTCGATATTTCATTCACTTACAATTCTTTTTTGTTTTAATTTCATTTTCTCACTCCTGATTCAAGTGATTCAAGAGATGCAGATAATTTGAAATATCCAGCCCTTATAATGTCTTTAGTGCCTCTTAAACTTGGGTAAATATTATTCCATTAAGTTTATAAACAAATACACGACTCAGACACGTTGGTATTATAATCACAAAGCAAAGATATCGAGAAGTTGTGACGCTTCATCTGTACAACCAGTTGAGAATAAACTTTCCTTCTCTAAAAGTTACAAGAAATGAGGGAGAGTTTCTCGCCAGGGGGCGCAGCGCTGTGAGAGAAGAATTAAATAAGCCTGATTAGCTAAGAAGACGACCAGGGGTAAGAAATGGTCCGTCTTGAGGATGTGGTTCAGGAGGTGAGGTGAAGATATAAACCTCGAAGACGTCATAAAACACAGAGATGACACTATTTCTAACCTTCCCAAGTCTCTGGTGGGTGGCAGGTGATCACCAACATGAAATACACCAACATGAAATACACCAACATGAAATACACCAACATGAAATGCGCCAAAATGAAATAGAAGATGCCAAGTGAGGTTGATTATGACTCAGACAGTAACCATAGCAGGACCTAAAAACAGCCAAGACTGTTCTAAAATGAGAACTTAAATTATAATTTCTGCCCAAGAGTGCGAGTGAGTGAACTTTAATTTCCATTATAGTACAGTATAAAACTTTAATGAGTTTATCTTCAACGTGATCTTAAATTTTAGTGGGTGAATTTTTTCATTGGATAATTAAGTCTTTGAGAATAACATTTTAAGGCGGCCATTTAGTGTCATCATGCTGTAAGATGTAGATACGCTCCAAAAAGTATGTTTACGATTTTGTGTTAGACGATATGACACAACAGACAAAGGATTTTGACGACCCTACCGAGACAACAGGAGTCACAGTGTTCATTTTGAAATTCATCGGTCTCCTCCATAAAGGCACTTTTGGAGTGTTTGTTTACAACTCCTAGTGGTTAATGTGATGCAGCAGTGTACAGCTCATAGTCCATAAGGTGTTTCTTAGGCCAGACCCTTGAGAGTACAGTGGGTGGTTACACTACTCACCTGCCTTACACTCTCCCTGATGCTTTTGTTAGATGTTGAAACAGGAACTGTGGATCAACCTGTACAGCTTCTCCTTTTACTTTCACACAAACAATAGATTTAACATGTTGCCTAAGTACTTTGATGAAACAATAAGCACAAATGTGTTATCGTCATGATCCGCCTTATGTGATTATATTGCCAGTTGATGTGGGCCCGACCTTGTTTTGACACACTGACTGGCCTCGTGTTAATTTATTCTCACTTAACATACTTTTTTCGTACCTGAACTCCTCGACCGAACGCTCTTAAAGTTTGTAGAGAAGTTGAAACAGGTCTTATTGATATTCGTGTAGGCAGATTGATAGAGGTCCCAGCAATAAGAGAGTACAGCCGGGTCCTGCTGGAGACACTGAACACATTTCAGTTATTACATCTGGAAATACACGATCACTCACCAAAGAAAACGAAGACAATTTTACCAACTAATATGGTCGAGGTTCTGTAGATATGGGCCACAGCTCACGTACGGTCGCTATCTGATCTTCTCGACCAGTGTAACAAGAAAGATCTTTACAAACACTATAATATGTAGTCAACGTGCAGTGACTCAGTAATAACTTATTGCTCCTTTGATTCAAGTGTTCGACAACAAGCCGAATATGTTCCCTCTGTTCCTTTGACTATCTTGTGTGTACGATCTTGTGGACTGGGGCGTGATCACGATCAATGGTTGTCCCACTCACTCACTCACTAGGTTTCCTGCCATCTCTTACCCATGAAATTAGATTAAATCTGCCCTGTCGTATCCTCTTTACCTATCCTATCCCCCCTTGTCTCTATTAACCTTAATATATCATCACTCTCTCTCCCCTACTCTCCTTCCCTGCTTCCTCTACCACTATCTCCACCTCCTCTTTCCTTCCCCTTCCACAATTATTATATCCTCATATCTATGTCTGTCATTCTCTTTATCTGTTCCTACTTCTTTCACTATATCTCTCTATCCCCTCAGCCTAAATCACAATGGCTACAAGAACGAGAGCTTGTGTTGGTAAAAGAGGAATTTTTGAACACCATAACAAATGTATATTTTTTGATGACTTAGGGAGAACGTGTGGCGTGATTAGTGTAGAAGAGGAGATTGTCACACCCTTCTACCCAGTTTTGTTAGTCTCTTATGCCCCACCCTGCCAGTCCTCATACCCTACCCTTCTAGTTCCTCATACCCTACCCTGTTAGTCCCTCATACCCTACCCTGTTAATCCCTCATACCCTACCATTCCAGTCCCTCATATTCCACCCTACCAGATTCTCATACCTCACCCTTCCAGCCTGTCTTTGTGTCCCAACCAAATTAAGTTCTGTAAAAATCTACCTGATGTCTTTCGCCTTCCCTTACCATCATCTCCCAATTGGTTGTCTTGTAAATAGTAGATCGATGCCCTGGAGTCTCTGGTAGTTTCAATAAGTCTGGAGCCCAACTCATTAAGGAACTTCAGGGTGCTGTCATGCTGGGGAGGGAGGGAGAGGGAGCTGCATTATGCTGTCATGCAGGGGAGGGAGGGAGAGGGAGCTGCATTATGTTGTCATGCTGGGGAGGGAGGGAGAGGGAGCTGCATAATGTTGTCATGCTGGGGAGGGAGGGAGAGGGAGCTGCATTATACTGTCATGCTGAGGAGGAAGGGAGGGAGAGGGAGCTGCATTATGCTGTCATGCTGGGGAGGAGGGAGGAGAGAGGCTACGATGCTGTCATGCTGGGGGAGAGAGGGAGGGGGAGCTGCATGGTGCTGTCATGCTGGGGAGGGAGGGAGATGGAACTGTGTTATGTATCATGCTGGGGAGGGAGGAGGCAGGTTGCATAATGTTGTCATGCTGGGAGGGAGGAGGGAGCTGCATGCTGTCATGCTGGGAGGAGGGAGAGGGGCTGCGATATGATGTCATGCTGGGAGAGGGAGGGAGAGGAAGCTTCACATTATGCTGTCATGCTGGGGAGGGATGGAGGGAGCTGCATTATGCTGTCATGCTGGGGAGGGAGGGAGAGGGAGCTGCATTATGCTGTCATGCTGCGGAGGGAGGGAGGGAGAGGGAGCTGCATTATGCTGTCATGCTGGGAAGGGAGGGAGAGGGAGCTGCATTATGCTGTCATGCTGGGGAGAGAGGGAGAGGGAGCTGCATTATGCTGTCATGCTGGGGAGGGATGGAGAGGGAGCTGCATTATGCTGTCATGCTGAAGAGAGAGGGAGAGGGAGCTGCATTATGTGCTGTCATGCAGGGAGGGATGGAGAGGGGAACTGCATTATGCTGTCATGCTGGGGAGGGAGGGAGAGCGAGTTGCATAATGTTGTCATGCTGGGAGGAGGGAGAGGTAGCTGCATTATGATGTCATGCTGGGAAGGGAGGGAGAGGAAGCTGCATTATGCTGTCATGCTCGGGAAGGAGGGAGAGGGAACTGCATTATGCTGTCAAGCTGGGGATGGAGGGAGAGGGAGCTGCATTATGCTGTCATGCTTGGGAGAGAGGGAGAGGGAGCTGCATTATGCTGTCATGCTGGGGAGGGAGGGAGAGGGAGCTGCATTATGCTGTCATGCTGGGGAGGGAGGGAGAGGGAGCTGCATTATGCTGTCATGCTGGGGGAGGGAGGGAGGGAGAGGGAGCTGCATTATGCTGTCATGCTGGGAAGGTAGGGAGAGGGAGCTGCATTATGCTGTCATGCTGGGGAGGGAGGGAGAGGGAGCTGCATTATGTTGACATGCTGGGGAGGGAGGGAGAGGGAGCTGCATAATGTTGTCATGCTGGGTAGGGAGTGAGAGGGAGCTGCATTATCCTGTCATGCTGGGGAGAGAGGAAGAGGGAGTTGCATTATGTTGTCATGCTGGGGAGGGAGGTAGAGGGAGCTGCATTATGCTGTCATGTCGGGGAGGGAGGGAGAGGAGATCGCATTATGCTGCATGCTGCATTAATATGATGCAGCATAACTCCAGCAGTCTCACTACAGCTTTGTATGTTTACTGTATGTTTACAGTCGAATGAAAACCTGAGAGGCTACTCAATATAAGTCCTTTCATTATCATTGTCACGGACACGGACACAAAAATTCAATGGATCTAAGTAACGAAAATAAGGAATAATTTAAGTTGTTGTCAAAGACTTTCATATGATTATTGTTTATAACTGAAGGTCTTGGAACTATTTTATCACAACAAAGAAATATAATGCAGTAAAACATGGACAGTGACGAAGTACAATAAAGAACAAACACAAACTGTGACATAGAGAACATCCAAGATAACGGAAGACAAACAATAGTAAAATGACAAGGACAGTCATGAGGACACTGAAGGTGAAACTAACAAAAGATACCTGGAGGAGTTGTTATAAATATTGATTTATGTTTTTAACTTTTTGTACTTTTTTGAAGATTTTGTTTTCTCCATAATACAAAAATATCGGTTAATATTCGTTTTTTTTCCAATAGGTATTTGGCATTTTTTTACCATTATCACTAGGATTATTTTCAGGTTAGGTCAGGTGAGGTCAGGTAAGGTAGGTTAAAGAATACCAAAATACAAAAAAAAAAAAAATATCGACCAATTGGGGAAATTGGGATGAAAAATTTTTTTTACCCAATTTTCTCCAAGAGGTGTAAGATGATCTTGCAGCTTCATACAAATTCACTAAACAACAATAATAATCCAATAGTTAGTAGGGCATCACCTGGTCATGTTAAGCCCACCTGGTGAAGATAAACATGTTGGTAATGTTTGTATCGTGACTGAACCACCTCACACAGCAGCCCTGAGGCTTTAGGCCACTGACTTAAGTGCTTACATTATACAAAATAACGCTCTGTAATGGCCGATGATGCTGTTTTGGTTGTCTAATTGTAGTTTCCAACACGGTAATTACAGCAGGTATCTTTTATTATCCTGCCATTAAAATAATTAAGTGAATTTATAGACTTACGTAACATCATGAAAGTATAAACCGATGAATTAAAATTAAATAATTATCTTATAAAACAACTAATCTATTTAATTTTCCTTTGAGAGTTAAAGGGATAAAATACACACTAACTGGAGTCTAACTAACCTGGTGTGACTCCTCTCCGCCCCACCCAATACATAATCATCCACTCCAGGTAACCTTACACCGCCTAATGGAGCCAAACCTAATAGAATCACACCGAACTTATCCAAATAAACTTTTCAGTGGGTAACCTTGACTCTACCACACCTTGGCTTTGGACGCTAGTATAAGTCTGGCTGGAGGGACCGTAGTCATTATAAGGGAAGCTTTTTAATAATAGCCATTACCTGCCTCCCGTTAACACTAATGAAATGTTCCTAAAATTAAACAAACTACAATTAAATCCAAATCCTTTTGAATATTTACATAATTTACTGGAGTGTTTCATTATGTTAGTGTGGGGGGCGTTTGTTGTGGCCGGGACTCCTCTTCAGATAATATAAATACAGATAATGTTGTTTTAAATAAGTAATCTCTTAATGAAAATGTAGAGAAAATTGGTCAACAAATCTTAACAGTTATCCTGATTTCTTAAAGAACAATAGAGGAATAAGAAGAGGAGGAGGAGGGAAAGAAAAGAAAGCATAAACAAAACAATATAACAAAGATGAACAACAGAAAAAAATGAAGAGTAAGATGAAATAAACTTAGACTGATCAAAAAGACGTATAACAATCTGATTAAAACTAATCACTATATTAGATCAGATCAGATCAGATCAAGGTTAGGTTAGTTTTGGTTAGATAAGGTCAGGTTAGGCTAGGCTAGGCTAGGCTAGGCTAGGCTAGACTTGTTTTACACAAGGTTAGGTTAGGGTAGGTTAGGTCAGGTTAGACTAGGCTAGCCTAGGCCAAGGTGGGTGGAGCTTTGCTGACGTCAGCAGGCAGACTTCCTCGCCTACCTCTCACCTCTTATAAACAGAACATTTTATGGTTCTATATACTGTACTTTGTTATCTCAGTATCTCACATAGAAAATAATACTAATAGAGAGTTTAATCTTGCATATAACTTTAGCTAAGGACACCAGTCAGTAATGATGACTATATATACAGTTGCCTACAGGAGTTCTTTTCCTCCCTGTTTGTCCATTATACTAATAATGTAGACATGAGGTGACAGGAGTTATGACTTCATATGATAAGTGTTACAGCCACTGACAACAGATTATCAGATTATGGGTGGTGGGGGGGTGGGGGGGGGCAGTTAGAGCAGGTGATCACAGGTGCTGCCTTTGCCTCCAGGTGTGAGTGATGTGACAGGAATTATGACCTCACAAGACAAGTGTTACCTTCACTGACACTTGTTTCATCAAAAGATTAAACACGTAGACGTTTACAGTCAACCATAGACTCACATTTATGGTACAACAGTTGCAGAAGTGCATGCAACACACCTGGTTCCACATTGAGCTGAGAATCCAACGATGCAGTGTACTGATAGATGGGAAACGAAATTGACTTCTATCAGGCAAGTAGTGATAAACTTTCGGGCTTAAGCTGCGAAAGGTCAGTACTCGACTGATATCCTCCTCAGACCAGTATATTACAGGGACACCAGTTGAGAACAAAATCACTTGGGAAGAGAAAAAAAACTACTAAAAACATCATTAGTCGTAGCAGTAGCCTTGATAAAAGCATTTTCTCTTTGGTCTTGCAAATAAATCCTCTCCTTCTCCCATCCTTTTTTTTTTTCTCAGTGAGAGGAACATCTCTCTCCCTCCTTACATCATCCAGTTCACCTTGTAAATCCTCAGTGATCAGAACTGGTCTCTCTTCCTCTGACTTGTCTGCTACTATTAATGTTCCTGTGTCCGAGAGAGAGAGAGAGAGAGAGAGAGAGAGAGAGAGAGAGAGAGAGAGAATTGTAACTATGTACAATTGCCTACAGGATAACCTTTCCTCCCTGTTGTGTTCATTATATTAATAATGTAGACATTAGGTGAGGTTCTTAGATTAGACTTTTTGTGCAAGAGATAGGAAACGTAGGACTTAGGTGTGTTCTCCTGTGGCTGGGATAGGGCATGTAGCTGAGAGGATAGATAGAGTCTTGTCAGGGGAAGTACCAATCCGGTAGTGTGTCTTAGAGTAGGAGGCAACGACATAGGAAAGGTTAGGAGTGAGGAACTTTTCAGCAGGTATAGGGAGGCATTAGGGCAGATTAGTGATAGGGTAGGGAACCCAATAGTATGTGGTGTCTCGTCTAGAAGAGGAGTTGGCGGTGAAAGGCTGTCCAAGGCAATTGCTATAAATTGCCGACTGGAATAAAAAAAACATTGTGTAAGCAATGGTTGGGCGTTCATTGATAACTGGCGACGATTCTACGGCAACGACTACCTGTACAGTCGTGACGGGGTACACTTGTCTGGAGCGTGAAATTGTCACTCCGAAGGGGAAGTTTCGCCAGTAGATAGAGGGGAGTATAATTGGTTACTCAGAACAAGGGGTAAAACAGGACCAGGGAAGGGTAGGCTTAAATGTGTACTATACAAACAGTAGGAGCATTAGAAATAAAATAGACTTGCTGAGAGCGGTTGTATGTACTGAGAATGTAGACGTCATAGTAGCCACCTAAACCTGGATGAATCTGGCGAGCAAGAACTTTTTATCTGAGTAACACAAAGAAGGGTACAACCTTTTTCACAAGGACAGGGAAGGTAGGAAGGGGGGAGGAGTTGCACTCTTCGTCAGAGATACATTAAAATGGTGCATTAATAATACAATAAAGGGTGAAATAGGAACTGAGTCTGTATGGGTAGAAATGGCAGAAAGAAGCGAAAACTAATTATGGGAGTGATTTACCGGCCCCCAAGTCTTGGGAAAGAAGCAACTCAGCCCATATGGCAGGAAATGAGTAGGGCAGCAATATACAACAACCTATGCATTATGGGGGATTTCAACTTCAGAAATATTGACTGGGACAACATTGTAGGTGACGATGAATCTGAAGACTTCCTAGACGCAGTACAGGACAATTTTTTGAATCAACTAATTACAGAACCTACTAGAGGTGACAATATATTAGACCTAGTATGAACAAATAAAGAAAATATTATCAGAGATATCACAATAGGGGAAGAACTTGGGAACAGTGATCACAGAGAAATCAGCTTTACCCTATATTTGGAAAGGAAAAATAATGAAAATATGGTCAGAGTCCCAGACTTTCCATCGGCGGATTATGACGGGTTAAGAAGGTACCTAGGCTTAGTTTAGAGTGTGTTGTATACACAATGTCCCGAGAAAGCAGTCATGATTATAAGAACCAATTTCGTCTTTCACTGCTTTTGAAGGCTATTGACTTAAGGGGAGGGGGGGGTGAGAGGCGTGGCCTAGAATGGCGGACAGGTGTAACGCTTGTCATTAATTAATAAAGAGCTTGTAAGCTGGTAAGATTAATTCGTCGAGGAATACTTCTCCTTTGTGAGTCAGCTTATTCACAACTTGATAACTCGGTTAAGCGGGATGTTTCCAGAAGTTGCTAACCATGTTAACAAGTTTAGCTAAGACGGTGACTATCGTGAAAGACTTTGGCTCCTCCTCGATAAAAAAAGTCAACTTGTTATCTCAGCGTTCATGTAGAGCGGGGAATCATTAATTTAGGCACAGCCGGTGTTTCGCATAGTGTATGTGTCTTAATATTGGCATAGTTTATGTGAGTATATGTTTGTTAGCATAGCATGTGTGTCTCAGTGTTGACATGCCGAGTATATCTCAGTTTTGGCATAGCGTGTGTAGTGCATTCCAGAGGCAGGCGAAGATTTACACCCTCAACTGACTGGGTTTCGTGTGTATTCCACTACAACAAGAGGCGGTTTTCTGTACAGTCTTACAACACCAGTGACGATCAATCCTGTGTCGTCCAGGGCAGAGTTGGATCCTGACATCAATTATACAGACATTCCACTCCACCAATTCTATTTATCTCATTCCACTCTTAGGTAAGGTGGATCAAAGGGTATAGAAATCTAGAAGGGTGAAATAACATTGGTGGAAAGCTAGAGTGGAAACCGACAGGAAAATACCTCCCCCTCCCCACAAAAATATTTAACACACGGGTAGAAAAATCAACACACATTGTATATATCCTGACTTTACACATGTAGTATACCAAGTGAATCTATAACACCCACGGAGATTCACAACACTTCAAACTAAACTATCTTACAAAGCCTAACGTGTCCTTAATTAGATCAGGTTGGGTATAGTGATTCTATTTCATCAGGTGAGGGTTGGGAAGCCTTGTGTTCTCCCGTTAAAGGACCAGCTTGTTACCTATGCCTGTAAACCTTTTTTTAAAACACAATTATGATTAGATTAGGTTAGGTTAGGTTAGGATAGGTTAAGTTAGATTGGGTGAAGTATGGTTAATCCGTGAATTAAAACAAAATTTTTTAATCTTCGTTTCGTTAATCTGACAATTTATTTTCGTGGGAGTATCAACAGCAAGAAGCACCAGGGTTGTATGCAGAGATGGGGGCTACAAGCATAATGAATTAACGAGCTTCAAACACTAAACAACCTTGAATGACAGACCACAAACGACACAATCTCTTCCCCTGATAACACCAATTACTAGAAAAAAAATATACCAGATTAAACTCTTCTTATACACAGGAAGAGCCAAGAGTGTTTAAAGGAAGTTAGTTTGATTTTCTATAATATCAGTAATATCGATTCTAACATTACAAAGTTGTTTATCCGTCAAAGACTTTTATGCATTTTTATAATTTTATATTTATTCCCCGATATCCTGAGTATGTCCATTCGTGTGTTCGTTTCCGTGTATGATCATGTGTTATTGTGTTCGTGTGTCGTCCGTAGGTTCGTGTGTTCATCTTTCTAGGAAGGAAGTTTAACCCTGACAGCTTGAATAAAGGACCCTGGCCAAACTCTGTACCTGACATGACCCAACCTAACCTAAACACAATTTAAACTAAACTGAACACGACTAAACCATGCTGCTATCTATCTAAATTTTGTCAAGCTCAAATAATCCTTGTCACCACTGTCATACACCCACCAACCCACAGTCATACACCCATCAACCTACAGTCATACACCCATCAACCCACAGTCATACACCCACCAACCCACAGTCATACACCCACCAACCCAGTCATACACCCATCAACCTACAGTCATACACCCACCAACCCACAGTCATACACCCACCAACCCACAGTCATACAGCCACCAACCCACAGTCATACACCCATCAACCCACAGTCATACACCCATCAACCCACAGTCATACACCCACCAACCCACAGTCAAACAGCCACCAACCCACAGTCATACACCCACCAACCCACAGTCATACACCCACCAACCCAGTCATACACCCATCAACCCACAGTCATACACCCACCAACCCACAGTCATACACCCACCAACCCACAGTCATACACCCACCAACCCACAGTCATACACCCATCAACCCACAGTCATACACCCATCAACCCACAGTCATACACCCACCAACCCACATTCAAACAGCCACCAACCCACAGTCATACACCCACCAACCCACAGTCATACACCCACCAACCCGCAGCCATACACCCAGCCTCTGTATCTGACTTTACCTGACCAGATCCAATCAAGAAACCCATTATTTTTCACCTCTATTACACCTTGAAGCAGGTAGTGAGGCCACCTGACCTGACCTCAATTACTCTGCAGTATTCCCAAGGCATCTGACCACCTCTGCTAGCGTATTCGGTACACCTAACATGACATGACCTGAACTGGCCTGGCCTGACCTCCAAGAACGAGAAAATATACCCAAGATCTATTTAAATCTATCCCAGAAATTTAAACCTTCAATATATTTGTTTTTAGTTCATTGGTTATGTCTTTGTTTTGCTCTTGTGTTTACGGTTCTTGTTTATGAATTAAAGAAACGATAAGAGAATCCAGCCCGTCAAACTTCTACTGATAATCACAACTCGAATTATGCAACTGAAGAACAACAACAACAATAAAAAGAACAAGAACAAAAAGAACAGCAGGATATAATTCCTATAGAACCTCATGACTTGTTTATTAATGCCTTAAGAAACACTAACAACAACCCTCAGCCAACACGGACCTACAAAACATCAACAAGGTGACGACAACAACAGCTCAAACGCTCCAGCTTAACACCTACAAATTTCCGGGAGTTTAGTGTCGCTACATGAAACAAACACGGCGGCGAGTCCTACAGCTACACACTGTAATGGTCGGCGGAGCAAAGGACGAGACAGCGACGCGTACTCATTGGTGGAGCGTTAATAACAACAGCATGTGGTAACTAGGAGATGTGTGTGTGTTGTGAGGTAGTGAAGGACCACAACATCTCACGTTTTGTGTTACACGTCAAAGACTGAACAATGTGAAGCAGCGGCCCTCCCCCCACACCACGCTGCCTGTAGTAACACCACCGTTAATAAAGGACAAAACGGTACAATATGGAGGTGGGGGGTGGCGTGTGGACAAGGCACGAGAGAGCGGCCTTGTTAATATGATGGTCACCAGACACGGCCAGTTTGACGACGCTACACGAACACCGTCCTCAAGGGGGACATCTTGGACTCGAGTGTGAGAGATAGAGACTCCCAAACAATCAAACACGTCTGGTTAATTCCTTCACTTTTATATAAGAACACATTCGTCTTCAACTAAACACGATTTCTTTTCAACTTCTAAAAAAATTCCTCTTCGACTCCAAGGTAGAAATTCGAGTCCCACTTGAAACGAATAGAATAAAATATATGTGAAGAGAAAATGTAAATAGTGTGTTTGACTGTGTGAGGCTGATGGAAGCAACACTAATTATGCTGTATAATGGGTTGTGTTCAGTTAGGTCAGAGTGATTAGTGGCGCGCGCCATCACCACTTCCCGCCTCCTATACACGCCCCTACACCCACCACGCCTCCCTCTTGCCCAACTCAACACGCCCACTTAGCTACCCCTACACGCCCCTTACCCTCCCCCCACCATACACCACGCCCCTTGCTGCCTACCCCTTACGCGCCAGCACCCCTCCACACCACGCCCACCCACTCATCGTACACCAATAAGGTGATAAGATTACCTCATCATGACACTGGTGTGAATCAGCATCAGGAACTCACCTTCCCCTGCATCAAGGTGCCCACCCTCACCCACCCTACCTGGCAGCCACTCACCTGCGTATTATACCACCTGACACAGGAAATCACACACACACGGGATGACACGGTAGAACACAGTGCTTGTAAGGTAAATAGAAGCCAGTCTTAATGGGTCCCAACCTTAAACTATTAGGACTGAGGCCCATTAGTATTGAGAGCCGTCAGGATTGGGACTCATTAAGACTGAGGTCTATTAAGACTGGAACCATTAGGCCTGTGGTATCTTTGGACTGAGGCTCATTAGGACTGAGAACCATTGGAAATGTGACCAATTAGAATTGGGGCCCATTAAAACTGGGACCCACTAGGACTGGGGCCCATTAGGACTAGGGCCCATTAGGACAGGGGTTCATTTGATAAGATGCCCACCTAGTAAAAGTGCAAAAGAGGGCATGCAAGATTATTCTCTCCCCTTCCTACTCCACATATCAAGAAGCGCTCAACACACTGACCCTTTCGACTTTCACTGACCATCACCACGACCACATCTGCAAATTTGCTAAGAAGCTTCTACACCATCCTCGACACCGGCTCCTACTACCACCTGAGATCCCTAGCCCGAGAATTGCTGTTTGACACCACAACCGCATCCAGCCCATAAGTGCACGAACTGATCGCTATAAGAACAGCCCAGTCCCAACCATTGTAAAAATTATCAATAACTTGTAATAAACCAGTGTATTCACTCCCAGTAAATACTACTTCTTGCACTGTCACTATGTTGAAATGCACTGTAGTTTGAGCTTTTCCCCATCTAGTTATTATATATCTTATTTGTATCACTTATGTTACTTGTATATTATTTGTAATTCGAAACCCATTCCCCAAATATGTAACTGTATATTTTCAGCCTTCTGGCTGCCAAGCTCTTTCAATAAACCGTTAATTATTATTATTATTATTATTATTATTATTATTATTATTATTATTATTATTATTATTATTACACTTAATTCTACCAGTTGAATCACAGGTGATGGCCGTCAGCCACGGTAGTTGAACACCAACTCAAAACAAGGGTTCGACTCCCTAATGAGAAAAATGTCCAATAAACAACATTTCAGGTCGAGTTGTTTACATATTGAATGGGGGACGGCCATCTTGTTTCCCTTTTTCACCGGGGGATTCTGCCGGCCGGTGTCACGACATGGCCGCCGGAGCCCATATAGCCCCTTTGTTACTACTGCTGCCGGATACACCTGTGTTGTAACCATAGGTGTATCTGGCACCTATACACACCTGCCTCGAAGTCAGGTGTAACCACCACCTGTACACACCTGTACATCACACACCACAACACCTTCCACACTCCCAACCAAACTTAAAGCAATTATTATATATCTATAGTGTAACTAACTACACATTACAATACACTGAAATAATAAAACAAAAATATATTCAGAATCTAAGAGAAATATAGGAGAATAATCCTTAAATACAAACTCTATAAAACTTAATCTTGGTTACACCGCATTTTTTTCAGTAAGACAATATATATAATTACATTGGGCAGTCCATTACCACAAATTACACTGATAAACGGTACGTAATGGATACTGAATTACAAGTCTCATAACTAAGTCTGGCTAAAACAGTGGTAGACATTGTTTAGACATAAGCCAGTTGACTGCTGAGGTGAACATTAAACTAGTATGATAAAAATAGCAACCAATGATTTGAAGATTAATTAATGCAAATGTGAAATACCTAAGAGAATAGCAAATAAATGAAATACACCAACGCGATAAATAAATAAGAATGAATGGAAAATTATTGAACAATAAAATGAAAATAAGAAAACTAATAAACAGTAAAATGAAAATAAGTAAGAATAAAAAAAAGAATAACAATTACTACAATAAAACTAAATAAAACAAAATAAACAGAAAAGAATAAGAAACACAATAAATAAATAACACAGCAACACAAACAACATCATTTACTGTGTTACTTCACATCAACGTGTCCAACATTTGTCTTGACTCCATTTTCGTGAATATAACACACATCCCGGTAAAAAAAAAAACACCAACGACAACAATAAATAAATAAACATTAAAAATAAATTCAATATATTTTGCCTAAGATTTTTTTACTACGAAGTCAGGGCAAAAAGTTTGTATACGAATCTTCCTCAACATAATGCGGGGAAGCAGTTCTTTCACCACAGTTATACTCGTAGGTTATACTGTAGAGATCCCCGTGTTCAGAATACAGAGCCACTTATTGACGGTACAGTTACAGCCATTTATTGACGGTACAGTTACAGCCACTTATTGACGGTGCAGTTACAGCCACTTATTGACGGTACAGTTACAGTCCAAACTTCTTGTACACTTGGGGGCGGTTGACAACATGTGAACGCTGCTTGCATTATAAATTGTCAGAATAAAAAACTAAAAAAAAAAATCCGATACTAAGAAAAAACTGAGTAAATTAATGTTAAAATATCAATCTACCTTACCTACATCACCTCCTTAAGTAGATGGTATATTATCCAGCATGTCCAGGGAATACCCGAGGCACCGACTCTATTCAGAGATAGTGAAGAAAACAAATTAAGTGAGATAGTAGTGACTAGTAACGATGTTAGTAAGCAAATAGACAAACTAAAGCCTAATAAGTCACCTGGTCCCGATGAGATATTTACCAGAGTATTAAAGGAATGTAAGGAAGAGCTTAGTATGCCCTTAGCAAAGTTGTTTAACATGTCATTAAAAACAGGTGTAGTACCAGAATCCTGGAGGATAGCGAATGTAATACCGATTTTCAAGAAGGGGGATAGATCACTATCCTCTAACTACCGCCCAATCAGTCTAACATCAATAGTAGGCAAATTACTGGAAGCAATCATTTCAAACTCTATTCGAAATCACCTGGAGAAGCACCGATTGATCAATGATTCCCAGCATGGCTTCACAAGCGGACGTTCTTGCCTAACTAAACTATTAACATTCTTTTCATCAGTTTTCGAATCGGTGGACGAGGGGCACAATTATGATGTGGTTTATCTCGACTTTAGCAATGCCTTCGACAGAGTCCCCCACGAAAGACTAATTAGAAAGGTAGAAGCTCATGGCATCAAAGGTGACATCCTTAAATGGATTAGGGCGTGGTTACAGGACAGGAAACAGCGAGTGAGCATTAACGGCACTAAGTCCCATTGGAGCAACGTCACAAGTGGAGTTCCCCAAGGCTCAGTACTTGGACCACTATTATTTATTATATACATAAACGACATAGATATCGGCATTGACAGCAACATAAGTAAATTTGCTGATGACACTAAAATAGGACGTGTTATCAAATCTGACGAGGACTCGGCAAAACTACAGGAAGATCTAAACAAATTTTTCGAATGGTCTGAAAAATGGCAGATGAAATTCAACGTCTACAAATGTAAAGTACTCAGTATAGGAGATGTAAACAGGGAAACCAGATACCAGATGAACAATGATGCCATAGAGAAATCCGACTGCGAGAGAGATTTAGGAGTAATGATAAGTAGGAACCTTAAGCCAAGTAAACAATGTGTTTTTGCTCGTAACAAGGCTAATAAAGTACTTGGGTTCATACAAAGGAGTGTTAGTTACAAGACTAGCGAGGCCATCCTAAAACTGTATCTTGCTCTTGTGAGACCACACCTGGATTACGCAGTTCAGTTCTGGTCACCGTATTACAGAATGGATATAGAATCCTTGGAAAGAATTCAGAGGAGAATGACAAGACTAATCCCGGGCATTAGGAACCTTGAGTATAGAGACAGGTTAAAGCTTCTTAATTTGCACTCCCTTGAGAGACGTAGAGCGAGGGGCGACCTGATAGAGGTGTATAAGTGGAAGGCAGGGCTAAACAAAGGTGACATTACAAAGGTACTCAAACTATCCAACCAGGAGCGAACTCGTAACAATGGTTTTAAATTAGACAAATTTAGATTTAGGCGTGAAATAGGTAAACACTGGTTTGGAAACAGAGTAGTGGATGAATGAAACAAGTTACCAAATATCATCATTAACTCGAATAAGCTGAATTGCTTCAAACATAGGTTGGATGCTCATATGAGCAATAGGGGTTGGGTGTAAACGGGACTGCCCAGTATGGGCCAATAGGCCCGCTGCAGTTTCCTCCATTCTTATGTTCTTATGTTCTTATGTATTGTCTAAAATAATACAGTATAATTGGTTATTTTACTTCAATTATGACTTTGTGTGATAATAGGACATAGTACCATAATAAACCTTTTCTCGAACTGTTAAATAACTCAACAAAAATAATAATAATCCATTCTAAACAACTGATTATCAGACGTAGATGTCATAATTCAGCTCATCATAATTATCCATACACTCTCGTGTATAAATTCCACCGTCAAAATTTGTATTGTCGGAAGAAGTTTTACTGTCTGAATGTCTGTCTAATTCTACAAAAACTCTCCGTTAGTATCCGTCTATTTCTTCTGTTACCTCATCACTTAAGAGTATTACAAAATATTACCACTGACTGTAACACCTGATGTGCAATGTGCATACTCATATTTATAATCCTGTGTATTTTGTAACTGAAAGAAAATACAGGTACAGGAATATTTAGTTACTCTTGCGGTATACAAAATCATACATCTATCTATCTATCTATCTACGTATCTATCTATCTATCTATCTATCTATCTACCGTATTTATCTATTTATATCAATTTTATTAACTCACCTGTACCATTAATCATCAGTATATTTATCTTAATCTTCTTCCCATTTTGATTTATTCCTCTTAACAATGTATGTATCTACACCCACAAACATACCTACTATCCACTCCCAAACACCCACAAACAAACCTACTATCCACTCCCTACACCCACAAACATACCTACTATCCACGCCCTACACCCACAAACATGCCTACTATCCACGCTCTACACCCACAAACATACCTACTATCCACGCTCTACACCCACAAACACACCTACTATCCACGCCCCACACCCACAAACAAACCTACTATCCACGCCCCACACCCACAAACAACACCCTACTATCCACGCCCCACACCCACAAACAAACCTACTATCCACGCCCCACACCCACAAACAAACCTTATCCACGCCCACTCCCACAAACAAACCTACTATCCATGCCCCACACCCACAAACAAACCTACTTCATCCACGCCCTACACCCACAAACAAACCTACTATCCACTCCCTACACCCACAAAACAAACCTACTATCCACGCCCACACCCACAAACAACCTACTATCCACGCCCCACAAACAAATCCAGCATTATCCACACGCCCCTACACCCACACAAACAAACCTACTATCCATGCCCCACACCCACAATCAAACCTACTATCCATGCCCCCACACCCACAAACAAACCTACTATCCACGCTCCACACCCACAAACAAACCTACTATCCACGCCCTACACCCACAAACAAACCTACTATCCACGCCCCACACCCACAAACAAACCTACTATCCATTCCCTACACCCTCAAACATACCTACTATCCACTCCCTACACCCACAAACAAACCTACTATCCACGCTCTACACCCACAAACAAACCTACTATCCACGCCCTACACCCATAAACAAACCTACTATCCACGCCCTACACCCACAAACAAACCTACTATCCACACCCTACACCCACAAACAAACCTACTATCCACGCCCTACACCCACAAACAAACCTACTATCCACGCCCCACACCCACAAACAAACCTACTATCCACGCCCTACACCCACAAACACACACTACCCACCACCTACACCCACAATAGAGTAAAGGAGGAATACAGAGTGTACCTACTCAGGGTAGCCATACCACTCTGGGTGGTTGATCCTTAGTGCAGCAGGAAAGAGAAAAATTATAAGTGGGTCATTCTATTCCTCGTGTGATGGATGGAAGGATGGATGGATGGATGGATGGATGGATGGGAGACTGAATGGGAGGATAGATGGGTAGATGGGTGACTGAATGGGATGAGAGATGGGTAGGTGGGTGAATCGGTGGATGGATAAACAGCTAACTGGATGAATGGACATATGGACTTGGATGGCATATTTGGATGTAAAACCCTATGATATGAAGAACATTTTGGACGTATAAACCCATGACAATTAACACCATTTTGGACTTACATCACAGGAAACAGGTAAAACATTTCTGTGATCGTCCTTCAATAATTCCATACGCCAACCTTACCTGCATTTATCTCATTTACAGTATAAAATTTTAGTGTTAATTTCAGCATCGGAATCAATCAATCAATCTCTCTCTCTCTCTCTCTCAAGATGGAAAATTTCATGACGTAAAATCCGATGAAAACTCGACCCTGTTTATACGTGTTGCTTCGAGGTTTTGTTTTCACGTTAACCTCATGTTTCGTTTCGATAAATGACACATATCACAGGAGGTGAACTACAAACTGAACTTTGACCTGATACCAACGACCGACCGACGGAAGATGGGGCTTCGGGTTTAGTCGTATCCCATTTGAGAGTTTTATGAATGTGAAGCCCCGAATTAGTCAACAAACCCTACAGCTCAATTTGGATTCGAACTTGTGCATCTTGTTCTGGTGCCCCTATTATAGAATGGATATAAATTTACTAGAGTCGGTGCAGCGAAGAATGACAAAAATGATTCCGGGACTTAGAAACCTTCCATATCAGGATAGGTTACAGAAACTTAACTTGCATTCCCTAGAAAGACGAAGAGTGCGGGGAGATATGATAGAAGTATTTAAGTGGGTGAAAGGAATCAATAAAGGGGATATAGATAAAGTTCTTATAATATCCGAGCAGGATAGGACTCGGAGCAACGGATTCAAGTTGGATAAGTTTAGGTTTAGGAGGGAGATAGGAAGAAACTGGTTCACAAATAGGGTGGTGGACGAGTGGAACAAGCTTAGCAACTTTGTAGTAAGTGCGGGAACTCTGGAAAGTTTCAAAAGGAGGCTAGATAGATTCATGGATGATAGAGAGTGGTAGTAACTCTCGACAGGAGCTGTCATGCACAGGCCAACCGGCCTATTGCAGACTCCTTATTTTCTTATGTTCTTATGTTCTTAAATCCTCAACATAAAAGACAAATTCACCTCCATGTGTTAAAATCTTACTACACTACATTACCGTCACCACTATACCAAACCTGTGTAATATTAACACACTAATACACTATTAAGACATCACCAAATCCATCAATAAACAGTACATCTTCCTTTACACTTGATTAGAAAGAAAAACAGGAAAATATGCCCAGAATCTCAATTTCATTCACTAACATTACGAAAAATTACAAGAGTTAAGAGTCAAAGCAAGATATGTGCTGTACGCAATGTTGATGTTATTTTGTTCGCCATCATTGTGTCCTAAAGTTAATCTGTTTTGTGAAGTATATCCTCGGACTTGGGAACAAATCATCATGTGTACCTTTGAGTATTAAGGTCTTGATCCATTTCCTTGATGTCTACCGTTTGGAACAGGTAACACCACCACAATTGTTTTAACCAAGACGAAAACGGACGAAAAAAAAAAGCTTCTACAAATATCAAGTATTAATTTTCTCTCTTTACAGGATCTAATACTCTTGGAAATGTGTTTAAATTAATCTGATTTGTTTTCATTTATTGTCGATCCTTTATAAGAGGACTCGTGGATCCCCCGAGCCTAGCCGGCCATTTTGTTTAAATTTTTCGGTCGCTCTAAAATACCATTAAAACAATATTGAGTATAAACGTTTGGCTCAACTGATGATCTCAAACATGTCCCAACATTTTTTTGCCTCAACTCCACATTCTGTAACTCATTTAGGTAGATGTCCCTCACTACACATACACTGGACTATGTGTAATGTTGCAGCTAATGTGTTATCAAGATATTGCACATTATAAGTGCATTTGTGGTCATTATTATATCAAACGGAGGAATTTTAAAGAGCTATTACACCACCTGTATCATTAGTTTATCGCCAGGTGAAGGAATGTTTAGGTAGATTATATTTTATTTACTGTAATTAAAGTTTCAATACCTAAGACGTTCCACTATAAGAGTCTTTCAACCTCAGGTAAGGTCTTAAGACTTTCTACTCTAGGTCTTACACCCTGGAGTAGCTGTATCGTCCACTTAGGTAATTTACTCCACAAGGAACTACAAGTTACACCTTGATGTAATACTTCATTTACTGCCAAACTTTATAGGAAAATATTTTTTCACAAAGAATTTCAAGTTACAATTTCACATAATAAGTCACATTACAAACGTTCCTTCGGCTTGCAGTTAAACTTTGCAATGTCAAGATATTTTTTTCACTGCAGAGGAAAGTATCCGTCAGCATCATCACCACACACACACAAACACACACACACACACACACACACAAAGACAAAACTCCTGTATCCAGATTCTCAAAAGTTTATAAATTAAATTCTTCCCTAAAATTAAACAGACAATACATCTATTAATCATAGAGTATGTGAACAATATCGACGCCATATTAGTTACCATCTTTGAGTCATATAATTAGTTAGCTACATAGTGTTAATTATTTAGTTAAATAGGAACAAATAATCTACTAGCGTGTGTTGTGACCAAAATAAATCAACATTGTATTTACTTTCTCCTCCAGGGGGCACTAAGTCTAGAAAAATGACACAATTGACATCTACATAAAGTGACTGACCAAGGGTAGATATTAGCTACCTTTTGTGTTACTTTGAGGTCGTAAGAACACACAGAGCTGCTCTAAAGGATGTTTACCACAATACACCTCAACCAGTTTCTCATTCACAAAAGTCAAACAATAAATCTGGTTCAAAAGATACACCGTAAATTTTATTAGAATACAATAATCAATTACTGTATTATTGCATTGAGGCGAATAGTCTTATGGTGTCAAGATGTGTTCTTAAGCCACGAAGGTAAACAAAAGGTATTCAATATCTGCCTTGGTTGACGATGATCTGTAGACGTTAGCAAGTCCTCCTCCTCCTGCTCTCGAGTAAGGTAAAGAAGGCCTCACCTGACCAAAATTGTTAATTAAGATAGATTACATGAAGATTAACCCTCCCAGCTTATTTCAACTAATGATTAACCTAACACTACATGGGAAGTTAAGTTAGGTTAGATTAAGTTAGGTTAGGTTAGGGTAGGGTAGGGTAGGGTAGGGTAGGGTAGGGTAGGGTAGGTCAGGTCAGGTCAGGTCAGGTCAGGTCAGGTCAGGCAGTGCCAGTGTAGTTAATCTTGAGGTTAAATAAACTAGAGGCTAATCTTCACATGAGCCACTAAGACACTTTGACGGAGGCGGTTACGTACAACAGGAAAGCTCTGATAACATATAATGTACAGTATATACCGTTTAAGTTGCGTCAGCAGCTCTATACACCACTTATTGACCTACTCATTCACTGCCGTAGAAATATTTACTTCTAACAGGTTTCTATATGGTCCCCAGTCATTATAATACGACCTTGTAAAATCAAATGATCTAAATTAAACTAAACTTATCCAAATTAAACTTATTAGCTAACAAATCCTTCTAAAACACGATATATGTAAATCAAAAGTTCTAAATTCAACTTAACTTATCGTAATATAACTATTATAACTAAACCATTTTAATTAAACCTAACCTAAACACCTCAAGTGCCACAAACAGAAGGAAAAAAACACCTTTAATATTATCGTGTAAGAAGCCCCTGTAACCCACTAACTCAAGGTAATGCATCTATATCAATCTACCTGCGTCGGAAGCTCTATACGTGACTATGATCGTTACCCACTGCTGGAGAACATTTGTACTTCTATAATTACCCCTGGAGAAACAATGCATCAATTTACGATTTATATATTTTATTTTTCATTTATTGTTTATTCTTGGTCCATACTGTAAACACCGCCCGCTTGTGAGTCCCGTCAGCCATTTTGTTCTAACTTTCGGGGATTCTAAAATAAACTATAAATAAATAAATAAATAAATAAATAAATAAAACAAGCATCTTTTGTTTTTCTAACCCATGAGGTGCCTGGTGTTGGGGATTACTGGCCTCTTCGCCATTAGGCTATTTCGGCTGAAGCTGATGTCTTCTTTCTTCTTCTAATCTTGGTCTTCTTTCTTGCTACAACTAATCTGATGTTCTTGTTTCTTCTTTTCTTGTTATTCTTGTGTTCTTCTTGTTCTTGGTATTTTGGTTACTTCTTTCTTCTTGTTGTTTTATTTGGGATGAATTATGGTATGCATGAGTGATATGATGGTGAGTTAGTGACAGACCAGATGAAATGGCTTGTCAGGTGACTAGTTTCTCTGTGATTTTTTTTTTTTTAATTATTTTTTATTTTGTCTTTTGTAGCCCGTGTCTTTTTGTTTGAATATGTGTTGGTGGGTGTCAGTTTAGCTTGATAAATGTGAGTGTTGTATGTAATGATAAGGTTTGTGATGTGTTTCTCATGTTGTATGTTTTAATTTTTGTTTTATTCATTTTTATTTTTATTTTTTTTATTTATTTTTTTTAAAGGCATGGTTACATACATATAATAGATATAAAAAGAGTTCATGCGTGTGTCAATCATAACATGCCGATAAGATGGGTCTCCTTGAGGAAGGTTATTACTGCGTCACTTATGGTGACATTATCTTGCAATAAATTGGGTACAGTCAGCACGAAGCCTTGCTCGGCAGCTAGGATCACCAGCTGCCGGCGCTCTGGTTCGTACTGGCTGCACTCAGTCAGAATATGTCTGATGGAGAGAATTAGGTTACAAGTGGCACAGATAGGTGGGAAGGAATTGTCAAGATAGGCCCCTAGGTGGGTCGGATAGGTACAGTTCAGCCTTAGTCTGGCGAGAACGACCTCTTCCCTCCTATTCTTTCTATATGCTGAGGGCCAGTTTCCTATATTAGGCTTGCAGGTGTTGTGGAGATCCAACCTAGTCCATTCAAGTTGCCACTTTCCAAATGTATATGTCTTCCCCAAGGAGAGACACGACTGAGTCTCCCAGGGTACATTAGTTGTCTCCCCGAGACCCACAGTCGCTCTTGCTGATCTGTCTGCCTGTTCATTGCCCCAAATGTTACAATGCCCAGGCACCCACACCAGCACAATATTCTTGGCAGGAACCCATGAGCTGTGAGTCTTCATTATATACTTCAACATTACTGTAAACTAAGGCTAGAGAGGGTGTGTACAGTTCTAGTGGAGCCAAGACGAGAAGGCAGAGAGGCTGATTGGACACGGGAGGAGACTGACGTTCTTGCGGGAACAGTACTCTGCGCAACGGTTTCTGCTCGCCATAGCCCGCTGCATCTTGTGCACTTGCACTTGTTCTTGCTGTTCAACAACATCACAGCATTTCACAGCAACTCATTCATTCATTAAATTCATTTTAAAAGTGGCTTTGTCACTTGTACCATTTTTGACACCTCACGAGCTCTCAGGATTGACAACCTTAGCATTCCCTCCCCACAGTTAGTGTGAGTTACCCACACAACTGCGAGGGAAGCGCTAACTGTTGTCCTTCCTGACGTGGTAGGAGGGCTTTCTCTCTTACTACATTTTTTCTATTACTTACCCTGGCCGAGGCACCTGCTGAATTTTTATAATTCAGTATTCGTGCTAGAGCCCCCCCCCAGTGGTGCACACCTCACGGAGTGGGATTGTGTGTCTCCAGTGGGGGTCGGGGGAAAACCTGGGCCAATCCAGCAGTGACGTCTGTGATCGTGCAGGCACACCACTGTTCGGGGGTCGTCCTTAAGTAAAAGATTTTTTTTTTGCACTAAGGGCCTTGCATAACCTTAGTGCACCAAAACCATACATGTAATTAAACAAGCAAAGCTGTACCCAAGGGGTGGTTCCCAGCCACCCCAACCATGCCCTCTGGGAGGGGAAACTCCAAGCCCCCCTCTGCTCGTCCAGGCAGGGACAGGCAGAGGCGGGAGACCAATCATGACCCACGACTGCCACGACCAATGACAAACCCAGACAATGTAACGGCTACCGACCAAACTTCACAACAAAGACGCAACATAGAAGTATCAACTGAGAAGGCCCGAGTAATCCACTTTCGGACTATTGACACGTCTACCTCGTTTGACAAAATTAATGGGTTCATCATACAGAAGGCCATTAAGGATCAGATAGGGGACGTGGAGAAAGTCCGAAAGACAAGAAAAGGCGAACTCCAAGTTACCGTTAAAGACGCACAGCAAATGAGGGACGCCTTGAATCTAAAAACTTTTCATTCAACGACTGTGGAACCGTATATCCCAGCATTTCTCAACACCTGTAAGGTTGTAGTTAACAGCTACGAATTTCAGGGGATGAGTAATGACGAAATTAAGTACCACATGAAAGATCAAGGAGTCGTCGATGCTTTCGTATTTAATAGGAAGACCTCAGACGGTGAGCGAAAACGATCGACTACAGCTGTACTCACTTTTGACGGACTTGTTAGGCCCACTCATGTCTTGGTAGCATATGAGAGGGTCCAGACCAAAACATACATTCAACTCCCAATGCGTTGTTTTAACTGCCAAAGGTTTGGACACACTGGAAAGGCCTGCCGTAACACCCAGGTATGCTCCAAATGTGCTCAGACCGGACACAGGGACGATGACTGTACACAAACGGAGGAAAAATGCTACCACTGTTCGGGTCAGCATGCTGCCTCAGACAGGAAGTGCCCTTCCTACCTGAGGGAGTATGAGATCAGTAAGGTGAGAGCAGAGAACAATTTGGACTACAAGGAGGCTAAGAGGCAGGTGGAGTTGTCCTTGCAGACACCAACACCTGGAATGTCCTTTGCATCCGCTGTATCCAAAAATACCTCACCTCCCAAAATGTGCACCACTGGAACGCAGACTGAGACCAAGACCATCGCAACACAGACTGACCCCACAATCACCAGTTATTCAACCACAGACGCCAAAGACGAGAACACTAATACAACTATGACCAATAACGAGACCCAAACCAACAAGTTACACCTGACCCCAAAACCCAAACTGACTCACGACCCTATCTACCCCAACGTAAGGAGGAGAACGCAATCGATAGAATGCATGATAAGAGACTCAACACCACAACCACTCTTTCACGTAATTCAATCACACCAGGGGCAGGGAGCCCCTGCTGAGCAGAGTACTGGCTCTTTGGAGCCGGGAGACTGCTCATCTGATGAGGGGGATCCTTCCACGGACCCTCTTTTCCCCCCATATACAAGAGGAAAGAAAAATAAAGCCCAAAACGCTGACCATATCAACTCTCAGACTTAAAATTCAGTATCATACAGTGGAATTGCAGAGGTGCTAGGACAGGAGACAACCTAAGGGGGTAGCCCTATACATTCGGAGTTCATTTGCCCAGCAAAGAGTCAATCTGAACGTGAACCTGCAGGCTGTGGCGTGCAGAGTTAAGATTCGGACTGGCTATGTTGCCATCTGTTCACTATACTGTCCTCCGGGCGGGCTCATTGACGATGGTGAGCTTGAGGAGCTATTTAACCAACTGCCAGGAAAGAAAATGATCCTTGGCGACCTCAACGCTCGCCATTTGCGGTGGGGCAGTGTCCGGAGTGACGGGAGGGGAGAGCAGGTGGCTGCAGCTATCCTCAACTCCAACTTGTCTCTTCTGAATGACGGTAGTGCGACTCGAGTGGACGAACGATTTGGCACAGCGTCAGCTATAGATCTTTCTATAGTTGATGCTGCCTTGCTATTAGATTGTAAATTTTCTACATACGACGACTCTCTGGGTAGCGACCATTTTCCGATCTGCATTTCTTACGAGTGTGGCGCCCCAACGGCTACTCCCGAGGTGCGCTACAACCTTAGGAAGGCAGACTGGAGGGCCTACTCAGGAGCCGTTCGTATAGACACCATTGGACAAGACATCAACACCAAAATTACACACATACAACAAGCTATAATACACGCAGCAGACTTAACAATTCCTAAGACTTCTGCAAAAACCCACAGGCCTGGAGTTCCATGGTGGACACCAGACTGCCGACGAGTGGTCTGTGAGCGAAATAGGCTATGTCGTTTATTCAATAGAATTCCATCACTTGTAAACTTAATTGAATATAAAAAGCTAGAGCCAAGGCTAGGAGGGTTCTCAGGGAGTGTAAGAGAGAGTCTTGGCGGGCGTTCGTCTCCACTATTAACAAGGATACCCCTTCCTCTGAGGTATGGTCGGCTATAAACCGGGTCAGATCCAAAGGAGGAAGGAGTTTTATCCCACAGGTGAGTAGTGGAGGGCGGATTCTCGACGAACCCCAGGCCATTGCCAACACCCTAGGCCAGAAGTTTGCAGATGCCAGTAGCTCCACCAATCATGATCCACGCTTCGGCGTGTTCCGTGATCGTGCCGAGCTCTTGCATCTCGACTTCGGGAACGGGGACGAACAGGGCTACAATCGAGCATTTTCCCCAGAGGAACTTTCCTTTGCTATAAATAAGGGCAAGGGCTCTACTCCTGGACCTGACGGTATACGATACGAGATGATTAAGCACCTTGACCAGGGAAACCTGGACAAATTGCTAGAAGTGTACAATGAGATCTGGACGTCCAGAACGTTTCCAAACTCATGGCACTTTGCCCATGTCGTACCGATCTCGAAGAGGGACAAATGCCCGAACAACACCAACTCATTCCGTCCGATTTCGCTCACAAACTGTCTGTGTAAGGTCATGGAACGTATGATAAAGCGTAGACTAATGTATTTTTTGGAAAGTAACAACTTATTGAATGATCGACAGTGTGGTTTCCGCCAAGGTAGAAGTACACTAGATCATTTAATAAGTCTTGAAACTGACATCTCAAAAGCTCTTTGCAGTAAAGAAACATTAATTGCAGTATTCTTAGATATAGAAAAAGCTTTCGACATGACATGGCGGACTGGCCTCATGATGAAGCTCCACGCCTTGGGTCTGAGAGGTAATTTGCCAATTTTTATTAGTAATTTTTTGCAAGACAGGACTTTTTCCGTCAAATTAAAAGGTAACGTAAAATCAGACACATTTGTCTTTGAAAATGGAGTTCCACAAGGTAGCGTTTTGGGCCCAATTTTATTCCTTATAATGATTAATGATTTCCTATCACCAGCCCCCAGCTTAAGTGACCTCAAATTCTCCTTGTTTGCTGACGATTGCGCAATCTGGCGCTCCTCTCGAGTTGAGAGGCTATCTGCACAAAGGGTGCAAACCGGCCTAAAAGCCGCGGAACAGTGGGCAATACAATGGGGATTTAGGTTTTCAGTTGAGAAGACAGTAGGAGTAGTCTTCACTAAGAAACGTAACATTAGTAATCCAGTATTAAAATTAAATGATACTCCTATCAAATTTCAGACTTCAGTTAAATTTCTTGGTGTTCATTTTGACCGGAAATTAACGTGGAAAAACCACATTAACGAACTTGAAAGTAAATGTCTTAAAGTCACAAACATCCTGAAAGTTTTATCAGGTACTACATGGGGAGCCGATAGGAAATCTTTATTAATGGTGTATAAGACCCTGATCAGATCAAAACTTGATTATGGATGCCAGTTGTATGCTTCGGCATGCAACACCACACTCGCAAAGCTAACCAGAATACAGAACCGATGCCTTCGTCTATGTCTGAGTGCTTACAGGTGTACACGTGTAGGTAAACTAGAGGTTGAGGCCCACGTCCCTCCACTTCACATCAGGAGGGACATGTTGACGCTAAGGTACGGGTTGAGTACGGCTAGGAAGCGCGGCACAGACCACCCAGGTTGGTGTGCTGTTGCTAAATTCCGTTTCCTGCAGCTGCGTAGGTCCCCGTCCTCGGTTGTCCGCCTCCAGACCTTGTGCCAGGGTGCTGGTATCCATTTCGAAGACGTTGATAGATACGTTCCACCGTTGTGTCCGCCATGGGAGAACCCCAACTTCCATGTGGAAACATCGTGGCTTCCGGGAGCGAAGAATGACTTTCATCCTGAGCTCGTGAGGCAACTTTTCTATCAATTTCTTGAAGGATTCAGCGCCTATACTCACGTGTACACCGACGGGTCCAAGACTGACGACAACGTCGGAGCCGGTATCTGGAGCAGAGATGGGGAGTGGAGCGCCCGCCTGCCGCGGCATACAACCATATTCTCTGCAGAAATGTTCGCAATAAGTAGAGCCATTGACATTGCAATAACAAGCAATGTCAATGATGTCGCTGTAATTTCAGATTCCATGTCAGCTCTTAAAGCAATTCAAGGTGGTAATACTACCAGCAATGAGATACAGGGCAACATTATTAATAAATTACATGAGTGTGCCAAGAATATTGTGCTGGTGTGGGTGCCTGGGCATTGTAACATTTGGGGCAATGAACAGGCAGACAGATTAGCAAGAGCGACTGTGGGTCTCGGGGAGACAACTAATGTACCCTGGGAGACTCAGTCGTGTCTCTCCTTGGGGAAGACATATACATTTGGAAAGTGGCAACTTGAATGGACTAGGTTGGATCTCCACAACACCTGGAAGCCTAATATAGGAAACTGGCCCTCAGCATATAGAAAGAATAGGAGGGAAGAGGTCGTTCTCGCCAGACTAAGGCTGAATTGTACCTATCCGACCCACCTAGGGGCCTATCTTGACAAATCCTTCCCACCTATCTGTGCCACTTGTAACCTAATTCTCTCCATCAGACATATTCTGACTGAGTGCAGCCAGTACGAACCAGAGCGCCGGCAGCTGGTGATCCTAGCTGCCGAGCAAGGCTTCGTGCTGACTGTACCCAACCTATTGCAAGATAATGTCACCATAAGTGACGCAGTAATAACCTTCCTCAAGGAGACCCATCTTATCGGCATGTTATGATTGACACACGCATGAACTCTTTTTATATCTATTATATGTATGTAACCATGCCTTTAAAAAAAAATATAATAAAAAATAAATAAAAAAATGAATAAAACAAAAATTAAAACATACAACATGAGAAACACATCACAAACCTTATCATTACATACAACACTCACATTTATCAAGCTAAACTGACACCCACCAACACATATTCAAACAAAAAGACACGGGCTACAAAAGACAAAATAAAAAATAATTAAAAAAAAAAAAATCACAGAGAAACTAGTCACCTGACAAGCCATTTCATCTGGTCTGTCACTAACTCACCATCATATCACTCATGCATACCATAATTCATCCCAAATAAAACAACAAGAAGAAAGAAGTAACCAAAATACCAAGAACAAGAAGAACACAAGAATAACAAGAAAAGAAGAAACAAGAACATCAGATTAGTTGTAGCAAGAAAGAAGACCAAGATTAGAAGAAGAAAGAAGACATCAGCTTCGGCCGAAATAGCCTAATGGCGAAGAGGCCAGTAATCCCCAACATCAGTCAGTCAGTCAGGGCCAGTTTTCAATTCTCTCGCTCCGCGCCACGAGTAACTGTGCCGCCATGCCTCCCAAAACTTCCGGAAAGGCTGCCAAGAAGGCTGGAAAGGCCCAGAAGGCCATTGCCAAGGGTGACAAGAAGAAGAAGCGCAGGAGGAAGGAAAGCTACAGCATCAACATCTACAAGGTACTGAAGCAAGTGCACCCCGACACAGGAGTCTCCTCCAAAGCTATGTCCATCATGAACTCTTTCGTGAACGACATCTTCGAGCGCATCGCTGCCGAGGCTTCCCGCCTGGCGCACTACAACAAACGCTCCACCATTACAAGTCGGGAAATCCAGACAGCTGTCCGACTCTTGCTGCCCGGTGAACTGGCCAAGCATGCCGTGTCTGAGGGCACCAAGGCTGTCACCAAGTACACCTCTTCCAAGTAAGAGGTTACTTGTGCACAACAAACACGCCATCCCACTACTACAACTTAATCGGCTCCATCGGAGCCACAGTTACATGTTAAAGAGACAGTTACCGACAGTGATGTATTGAGAGGGAAATAAAAAAAAAATTATAATAATCTGCATTCTCTATTGGCGTAGAAACAGGACTAAATCGAAACATACTAAATAAATAAATAAATTCTGCGTGGAGTAGTTTCACACCCACTGCAAAGTGACATACCTGGAGTGTGTTTGGGCTTCATTTCTTGTTTGCAGCACGCCTATATCATGTAAACAATTTATTTCATTTTATTTTATTGTATTTTCTTTTATTTTAGTTATTTAATTATTGTTTATATATTTATTTGTTACTAGCTCTTGTTTGTTGCACCCACCTCCCGAATTGATGACCTACTATACAATCGTGCCTGCACGAATGTTACCAACTTACCGTTAGGCGATTTGGGTAACCGAAATTAACGCTCTCCTACCACCAACCATTTCGATTGTCATGAAAATTATCTTCAGAACAGTTCTTTGGCCCTGAGAAGGGCCGAGTTATAGATGTCTGGTAGGTTTTGTTGTGCTTTTTGTTTTTCCCCAAGGAAGAGGACTTAAGCACGCTCTCCGCGGATGCGCCGAGCCAGCTGGATGTCCTTGGGCATGATGGTAACGCGCTTGGCGTGAATGGCACACAGGTTGGTGTCCTCGAAAAGACCCACCAGGTAAGCCTCAGAGGCTTCCTGCAGAGCCATGACGGCAGACGACTGGAAGCGCAGGTCAGTCTTGAAATCCTGGGCGATCTCACGCACCAGGCGCTGGAAGGGCAGCTTCCTGATGAGTAGCTCTGTGCTCTTCTGGTAACGGCGGATCTCACGAAGGGCGACGGTTCCGGGCCTGTAACGATGGGGCTTCTTGACACCACCGGTGGCTGGGGCGGACTTGCGAGCTGCCTTGGTGGCAAGCTGCTTCCGTGGAGCCTTGCCTCCAGTGGACTTGCGGGCAGTCTGTTTAGTACGGGCCATCTCGACGACGAAATAGTCAATACGGGCGGCCTGGTTGTTGTTGTTGTGTAGATTGTCGGACCGTAGTCCGACACGGGCCTTTGCCTATAGGCGGCCCGTTTGGTGGTTCCGGCTGGAGCTCCAGGAGCAGCCAGACCGGATTGGGATGGAGGTGGTCCCACCTGCAGATTGGAGGGATACTGCAGGTTGCAAGTGTGAGCGGACCCCCGATCAGTGGACGCTTACCACCGGCCCCCACTCTTGGACGTGGTCAGCCTCGGAGTGGCGCGCCCCCCGAACTGGGGTCCGCACTTGCTGGGAGAGGATGCTTTCTAAGCTATCTGGGTGGTGGGTATCGTGTGATGACTCGGAGTAGGTGGTGAATGTGGTCTGTATGGGCCTTTCGGGTTAGAGTGGCCGCTGGTGTTGTGTGTGTTTCTTGGGAGATTTGAGTTCTGTTTCGGAGGCTTTGTGTGACCTCGCAATCGAGGAGATAGTGTTCAAGTGGGTTGGCTGCTGGCTCCTGACAGTAGGTGCAATCCGTGACGTCATTTCCGATCATCTGCCAGGAGCACTTGTACCCTAGTCGTAGTCGGTGAAGGCTGACTTGGGTTTGTCTTGGAGTTTTCTTGTCTGCGAAAGGTGGTTCCCCTTTTGTGGCCGCCAGGTACCATTTGGCTGATTGGGAACCAGCGTTGAGTGCATGAAGGAAGCTCTTTTTGATGTGGAGCTTGGTAGTCTTTCTGAGGTGATTCTTGATCTGTTGCACACTTGCTGGAACTTGGATGTGTACGCTACTAGAACGTGTAGCTGCCTTGGCTGCTTCGTCTGCCACGTCGGTTCCTCCGATCCCTACATGACTGGGAATCCAGTGTAAGACGACTGGTCGGTTTTGGCTTTGGAATTCCTGTAGCTGTGCGAGGATCGAGGTGATGATGTGGACGTTGTCTCTTGGTTGACTGTGTTGCAGCGCCTGCATGGCCGATTTCGAGTCCGTGTGAATTATGACGGACTTGTTGTGTTGTGTTGCAGCGTGTTGTAGGGCCTTTGAGATTGCTACCAGTTCTGTTTGTAGGGTGGAGCAGTCGTTGGAAAGTCTCCATTGGAGGGTCTGACTTTGGGTGTAGAAGGCCGCTCCGGATCTATGATGTTTTGGGTCCACCGAGCCGTCTGTGAAGTATGATGCTACATCAGCCGGTGTCTCGGTGGCTATGGCTTGGAGAGTTATTTTTTTGAGGTCCTCCTTCTGGAGGTTGGCTTTACTATCGCCTAGGTCGGTAAATTTGAGTGTGGCTGGTGGAGGGCTCCATGGTGGAGAAACAGCGTAACCATTGTCTCGTGTGTCTTGGTTGTTCTTGACGAGTGTTTCTGCTTGCAGGTGTCGGATGACCTCGCTTGCCTCGTGCGACCAGGTGGCCCCTCGCACTCTGTGGTCGAGGTGGAGGGAGGCACTGATTCGAATCTTGGCAACTGTGGGCTTGTCTGCTCTACAGATTTTGGCGAGGAGACCGGCTGTCACCTGCTTGACCCGTACTGCCAGGGGTGGTAGCTCGGTTTCCAATTGCAGATTGCAAATTCTGGTCCACATGGGTGCTCCGAGCATGGTCCTGAGAGCATTGTTTTGAATGACTTCTAGCTTAGCTATTTGGTCTTCTCTCAGTCCAATGAGTGCTGGAGCACTGTAATCTACCAGCGATCTGATGGCGGCTGTGTAGTAGGCTTTGAGCACATGAAGGTTTGCTCCTGCGGATTTGCTGGTGAGCGACCTCATTATATTGTGTCTGCTCTTCGTCCTGTGCCTGAGATACTCGAGTTGCGGCTTGAAGGTGAGTTTCTGGTCAAGCCAGATTCCAAGACACTGGTGGGCGTCGGTCCAGACTACCGGCGTGTTTTGTATGGAGAGCGTCTTGTCTGGTGTGTCTGTGCAGATGGCCATCGCTTTCGACTTGGCTGGATTTATCTTGAGTCCAAGTCTGTTGCACTCCTCTTCTATAAGTTGGAGTGCGTGTTGCGTGTTGGCTAGTCTGTTCGATCCTCTTACTATGAGCTGTAAGTCGTCTGCATAGCATAGGAGCTTGGCTGTTTGTCTGAAGGGAAGTTTGACTAGATTTTCCATCAGGACATTGAACAGCATTGGACTGAGGATGCCTCCTTGTGGGGTTCCGTTTTCGTGGACCCTGTAGCTTGAGGTTGCTCCTGAAAGCGTACTCGTGCTTCTCTCTGTGTGAGGTAGTTCTGGATCCACCCCAGCAACCTTCCTTTGACGCCTTTTTTAGCGAGCGTAGTTGTAATGGCCAAAGGATTTGCTAGTTCGAAGGCTTTCTCCAGGTCGAGGAAGACCACCAGAGCTGGTTTGTTGTCCACTGTGCTGAGTATCTCGGCGATGTTGTTGCCTGTGCCGGTGTTCTCGGTGTAAGCAAAGATGTGAGGGTGTAGGCTGCCTACTTTCCACTTGAGTCGGTTGAGAGCCATTCTTTCTCCGGTCTTCGCTATGCAGCTGAGAAGGGAGATGGGCCTCGGTTTGTCTGGTTCTCTGGGCTTTGGAATGGGCTGTATATCTGCCTTCTTCCATTCCGGTGGGAGTCTTTGTGCTGTCCACGAAGCATTGATGGCTTGCAGCAGAGCGTCGTGTCCGGCTGTACCGGCATGAGAAAGCATGGAGTAGGTTATCCTGTCGGCCCCTGGAGCTGTATCCTTGCTTCGTTTTAGCGACTTCTGGAGTTCTTGCTGGTTGAATGGTCTGTCAATGTCATCTTCACTGTTGCAGGCCTCTTCGATCATCTGGAGTCTGACCTGTCGCAGACGCCGTTGTGTCTCCTCCGCCTGTCTCGGGAGGTTCTTCGTTGCTGCTCGGTCAGAGAACAGTTTTGCAAGTCTCTCGGCTTCCTCTTCTGGGTTGGGATGAGTTGGTGGTGGTGGTGTTGCCTTCCCAGATGCCCTTCGGATCTGGGCCCACATCTTGCCAAGGGAGGTGTGCTCGTTCAGTTCGGAGCACCACTTGAGCCAGCTTACGTTTTTACTTTCTTCCTTCTCTTCCCTGGTATCCTTAACTATGACTTGCAGGAGATGTCTGTTTGTTGCCGTGGGATGTCTCCTGTAGTTTCTTCGGGCCATGTTCACTCTGTGGTTGAGTTCTTTCACCCTGGGACAGTAGTACCAGTAATCATTGTACTGTCTTGATGTGGGTTTTGTTTTTGGGATAGCCTCTTCTGCCGCTAGGTGAAACGCCTCGACCAATTGGTGGTGGAGGGTTGTCTCATCCGCGGGTGCTGCGCCGGCCGGCTGTGATTTTTCGCGCCACTTAGCCAGGTGTTTCTTGAAGAGTCCCCAGTCTGCCTTTTGAGTGTTGTATCTCCATCTCAGGGGGGGTGGAGTGGGGAGTTTGTTCACCTTCAGCGTTGTTAGGGTGGCGAAGTGGTCACTGGTCAGCGTGGGGTGAATCTGCCAGGAGGCCGAAGGCTGTAGTGCACTGGAGACGAAGGTTAGATCTAGCCTTCCTCCCCTAGTGTGGGTGGGCTCTCCGGTGTTCAGGAGGCAGATCTCGGGTGTATCTTGGAAGGTGGTGTATAGGTGTAGGCCGTCTTCATTTGTGGGGCTTGCCGAGCTTAGGAAGGGATGATGTGCGTTGAAATCCCCTCCTATGAGTGTGGCGTGGTCAGCGGCCGAAGCAAATAATTGAGTAACCTCCAGTGAGCCCCTTGGGTTCTTGTAGATGTTGTGAACAGTTAATTCCCGTTCTTGGAGGGTTACTTTTGTATGTATATTATGTATGCTGGATTATGTATTATGTATGTATATTATGTATGTGCTCCATTTATATTTATTCAGCCTAGCTAGCAGCGTGTGGCAATGTTATTACCATATCCCACACGCTTAATTAATGTGCCTGGCGACGTATGGAAGCTGCTAATGTATCACTTGCCATACGTCGTCTATGGTAGTTGACCAGGACCCTAGCTAGGGAGCAGTGCTACCCACCTCTGTGTACATACTCTTATCCAGTAAACCGAACCTACAAAACTATACAGGTGTTTGTGTTCTCTCCTGTATATAGAACTTATTACCCAGAACACCTAACATGGCGCAGTGCGTAGTTTTACTGGATTATTACGAGTGATTAGTGCAAGTTTGTGGAAAGCCGGCTGATGGATCCCCACCTTGGGTCAACCCCGCGTCATCCCTCGAAGAATTTCGCAACTTTGAGCAGTGTCAGTGACAGTGATTTTCTGTGAAGTGTTTAGTGCATTGTGTGTTTCGTGCCATTCATGTGTGACCTTGTTCGAACGGATTTCCAAGGTATACGGCATGTTCTGGGCATTTGTAGGGTGTAGAGCTCAGCGCACCCTCCTCTGACCGTTTACAGAGAGCGAC
>NW_024735040.1:0-15177 GCF_018991925.1 Homarus americanus
TTGCTATACCCGATCAGGGGACTTTGTTATACTCGATCAGCGGACTTTGTTATACTCTATCAGGGGACTTTGTTATACTCGATCAGGGATCTTTGTTATACTCTTTCAGGGGGCTTTGTTATTCTCGATTAGGGGAATTTGTTTTACTCGATCAGGGGACTTTGTTATACTCGATGAGGGGACTTTGTTATACTCGATCAGGGGACTTTGTTATACTCGATCACGGCCCTTTGTTATACTCGATGAGGGGGCTTTGTTACTACTCGATCAAGTGGCTTTGTTATACTTGATCAGGGGACTTTGTTATACTAGATTAGTGGACTTTGTTATACTCGATCAGGGGACTTTAATATACTCGATGAGGGTGCTTTGTTATTCTCGATCAGGGGACTTTGTTATACCCGATCAGGCGACTTTGTTATACTCGAGCAGGGGACTTTGTTATACTCGATCAGGGATCTTTGTTCTACTCTATCAGGGGACTTTGTTATACTCGATCAGGGATCTTTGTTATACTCGTTCAGGGGGCTTTATTATACTCGTTCAGGTGACTTTGTTATAGTCGATAAGGGGACTTTGTTATGCTCGATCAGGGGGCTTTGTTATACTCGATGAGGGGACTTTGTTATACTCGATGAGGGGACTTTAATATACTCGATGAGGGGGCTTTGTTATACTCGATGAGGGGACTTTGTTATACTCGATGAGGGGATTTTGTTAACGCCTTTCGATGAGGATTTTGTTATACTCGATGGGGGACTTTGTCTACTTCGATGAGGAAGCTGTTATACTCGATAAAGGGGCTTTTATTTATACTCGATGAGGGACTGTTATACTCGATCAGGGATTTTTGTTATACTCGTTCCGGGTGCTTTGTTAAACTCGATCAGGGGACTTTGTTATACGCGATCAGGAGACTTTGTTATAGTTGATCAGGGCAGATTAGTGGACTTTGTTATACTCGATGAGGGACTTTAAAATACTCGATCAGGGGACATTGCTATACTCGATGAGGGGACTTTGTTATACTCGATCAGGGGAATTTGTTATACTCGATCAGGGGCCTTTGTTATACTCGATAAGGAGCCTTTGTTATACTCGATGAGGGGACTTTGTTATACTCGATGAGGGGGCTTTGTTATACTCGATCAGGGGACTTTGTTATACACAATCAGGGGACTTTGTTATACCCTGCTCAGGGGCCTTTGTTATACTCGATGAGGGGGGATTTGTTATACTCTATCAGGGGACTTTGTTATACTCGATGAGGGGCCTTTGTTATACTCGATCGGAGGACTTTGTTATACTCAATCTGGGGACTTTGGTATACTCGATCAGGGGCCTTTGTTATATTCGATCTGGACTTTGATATACTCGATCAGGGGACTTTGTTATACTCGATCAGGGGCCTTTGTTATATTCGATGAGGAGCCTTTGTTATGCTCGATCAGGCGACTTTGTTATACTCGATCAGGGGTCATTGTTGTACTCGATCAGGGGGCTTTGTTGTACTCGATCAGGGGCCATTGTTATACTCGATAAGGGGCCATTGTTATAATCGATCAGGGGACTTTGTTATACTCGATAAGGGGACTTTGTTATACTCGATGAGGGGCTTTGTTATACTCGATGAGGGGACTTTGTTATACTCGATGAGGGGGCTTTGTTATACTCGGTCACGGGACTTTGTTATACACAATCAGGGGACTTTGTTATACTCAATCAGGGGCCTTTGTTACACTCGATGAGGGGGCTTTGTTATACTCTATCAGGGGACTTTGTTATACTCGAACAGGGGCCTTTGTTATACTCGATCTGGGGACTTTGTTATACTCGATCAGGGGCCTTTGTTATATTCGATCTGGACTTTGATATACTCGATAAGGGGCCATTGTTATACTCGATCAGGGGACTTTGTTATTCTCGATAGGGGACTTTGTTATACTCGATGAGGGGCTTTGTTGTACTCGATCAGGGGCCATTGCTATACTCGATAAGGGGCCATTGTTATACTCGATCAGGGGACTTTGTTATACTTGATCAGGGGACTTTGTTGTACTCGATCAGGGGACTTTGTTATGCTCGACCAAGGGTGTTTGTTACAATGGATCAGTGGACTTTGTTATACTCTATGAGGGGCCTTTGTTATACTCGATGAGGGGCCTTTGTTTTGCTCTATCAAGCGACTTTGTTATACTGGATCTGGGGACTTTGTTATCCTCGATCAGTTTTCTTTGTTATTCTTGATCAGGGGACTTTGTTATACTCGACCAGGGGCCTTTGTTGTACTCGATAAGGGGCAGTTGTTATACTCGATTAGGGGACTTTGTTATACACGATCAGGGGACTTTGTTATACTTGATCAGGGCCCTTTGTTATACTCGATGAGGGGGCTTTGTTATACTCGATGAGGGGGCTTTGTTATACTTCATCAGGGGACTTTTTTATTCTAGATCAGTGAACTTTGCCTTACTCGATCAGGGAACAATGTTATACTCTATCAGGGGACTTTGTTATACTCGATCAGGGAACTTTGTTATACTCGTTCAGGGGGCTTTGTTATACTCGTTCAGGTGACTTTGTTATACTCGATCAGGGGACTTTGTTATACTCGATGAGGAGACTTTCTTATACTCGATGAGGGGACTTTTTATACTCCATCAGTGGAATTTGTTATACTCGATCAGGGGACTTTAATATACTCGATCAGGGGACTTTGCTATACTCGATCATGGGGCTTTGTTATACTCGATAAGGGGCCTTTGTTATACTCGATGAGGGGACTTTGTTATTCTCGATTTGGGGAATTTGTTATACTTGATCAGGGGACTTTGTTATACTCGATGAGGGGGCTTTGTTATACTTGATCAGGGGACTTTTTTATTCTAGATCAGTGAACTTTGCCTTACTCGATCAGGGGACTTTAATATACTCGATCAGGGGACTTTGTTATACTCGATCAGGGGCCTTTGTTGTACTCGATCACGGGACTTTGTTATACTCGATCAGGGGCCTTTATTACACTGGATAAGGGAACTTTGTTATACTTGATAAGGGGATAAGGGGCCTTTGTTATACTCGATCAGGGATCTTTGTTATACTCGTTCAGGGGGCTTTGTTATACTCGGTCAGGTGACTTTGTTATACTCGATGAGGGGGGCTTTGTTATACTCTATTAGGGGACTTTGCTTTACTCTGTCAGGGAAGTTTGTTATACTCTATCAGGGCACTTTGTTATACTCGATCAGGGATCTTTGTTATACTCGTTCTGGGGACTTTTTTATACTCGGTCAGGTGACTTTGTTATACTCGATGAGGTGGCTTTGTTATACTCTATCAGGGGACTTTGTTATACTCGATCAGGGATATTTGTTATACTCGTTCAGGAGACTTTCTTACACTTGATCAGGGGATTTTGTTATTTTCGATCAGGGGGCTTTGTTATACTCGATTAGGGGGCTTTGTTATACTCGATCAGGGGACTTTGTTATACCTGATCAGTGGACTTTGTTTTATTCGATGAGGGGACTTTGTTATACTCGATCAGGGGACTTATTATACTCGATTATGGGACTTTGTTATACTTGATCAGGGGACTTTGTTATACTCGATCAGGGGACTTTGTTATACTCGATGAGGGGGCTTTATTATACTTGATCAGGCGACTTTCTTATACTCGATCACGGGCCTTTGTTGTACTCGATGAGGGGCCTTTGTTGTACTCGATGAGGGGCCTTTGTTATACTCGATAAGGGGCCTTTGTTATACTCGATGAGGGGACTTTTTTATACTCGATCAGGGGAATTTGTTATACTCTTTCAGGGGACTTTGTTATACTCGATTAGGGGACTTTGTTATAGTTGATGAGGGCAGATCAGTGGACTTTGTTATACTCGATCAGGGGACTTTAATATACTCGATCAGGGGACTTTGCTATACTCGATGAGGGGCCTATGTTATACTCGATCAGGGGACTTTGTTATACACAATCAGGGGACTTTGTTTTACTCGATTAGGGGCCTTTGTTATACTCGATCAGGGGACTTTGTTATACACAACCAGGGGACTTTGTTATACTCGATCAGGGGCCTTTGTTATACTCGATCGGAGGACTTTGTTATACTCAATCTGGGGACTTTGTTATACTCGATCAGGGGCCTTTGTTATATTCGATCTGGACTTTGATATACTCGATCAGGGGACTTTGTTATACTCGATCAGGGGCCTTTGTTATATTCGATGAGGAGCCTTTGTTGTACTCGATCAGGGGCCATTGTTATACTCGATAAGGGGCCATTGTTATACTCGATCAGGGGACTTTTTTATACTCGATAAGGGGACTTTGTTATACTCGATGAGGGGCTTTGTTATACTTGATCAGGGGACTTTGTTATACTCGATCAGGGGACTTTGTTATGCTCGACCAAGGGTCTTTGTTATACTGGATCAGTGGACTTTGTTATACTTTATCAGGGGACTTTGTTATACTCGATGAGGGGCCTTTGTTTTACTCTATCATGGGACTTTGTTATACTGGATCTGGGGACTTTGTTATACTCGATCAGTTTTCTTTGTTATTCTTGATTAGGGGACTTTGTTATACTCGACCAGGGGCCTTTGTTGTACTCGATCAGGGGCCTTTGTTATACTCGACAAGGGGCAGTTGTTATACTCGATTAGGGGACTTTGTTATACTCGATCATGGGACTTTGTTATACTTGATCAGGGCCCTTTGTTATACTCGATGAGGGGACTTTGTTATACTCGATCAGGGGGCTTTGTTATACTTGATCAGGGGACTTTGTTATACTAGATGAATGGACTTTGTTATACTCGATCAGGGGACATTAATATACTCAATCAGGGGACTTTGCCTTACTCGATCAGGGAACTTTGTTATCCTCTATCAGGGGACTTTGTTATACTCGATCAGGCATCTTTGTTATACTCGTTCAGGGGGTTTTGTTATACTCGTTCAGGTGACTTTGTTATACTCGATAAGGGGACTTTGTTATACTCGATGAGGGGACTTTTTATACTCGATCAGGGGACTTTGCTATACTCTATCAGGGGACTTTGTTATACTCGTTCAGGGGAATTTGTTATCTTCGATCAGGGATATTTGTTATACTCGTTCCGGGGGCTTTGTTATACTCGATCAGGGGACTTTGTTATACGCGATCAGGAGACTTTCTTATTCTTAATCAGAGGACTTTGTTATACTCGATGAGTGGACTTTGTTATACTCAATCAGGGGAATTTGCTCTACCCGATCAGGGGACTTTGTTATACTCGATCAGCGGACTTTGTTATACTCTATCAGGGGAATTTGTTATACTCGATCAGGGGACTTTGTTATACTCGATTAGGGGACTTTGTTATACTCGATCAGGGGACTTTGTTATACTCGATCAGGGCCCTTTGTTATACTCGATGAGGGGGCTTTGTTACTACTCGATCAAGTGGCTTTGTTATACTTGATCAGGGGACTTTGTTATACTAGATTAGTGGACTTTGTTATACTCGATCAGGGGACTTTAATATACTCGATGAGGGGGGCTTTGTTATACTCGATCAGGGGACTTTGTTATACCCGATCAGGCGACTTTGTTATACTCGATCAGGGGACATTGTTATACTCGATCAGCGATCTTTGTTATACTCTATCAAGGGACTTTGTTATACTCGATCAGAGATCTTTGTTATATTCGTTCAGGGGCTTTGTTATACTCGTTCAGGTGACTTTGTTATACTCGATTAGGGGACTTTGTTATACTCGTTCAGGGGGCTTTGTTATACTCGATGAGGGGACTTTGTTATACTCGATGAGGGGACTTTAATATACTCGATGAGGGGGCTTTGTTATACTCGATGAGGGGACTTTGTTATACTCGATGAGGGGACTTTGTCTATACTCGATGAGGGGGCTTTGATATACTCGATAAGGGGCCTTTGTTATACTCGATCAGGGGAATTTGTTATACTCGATCAGGGACTTTGTTTTACTCGATCCGGGGACTTTGTTATACTCGATCAGGGGACTTTGTTATAGTTGATTAGGGCAGATTAGTGGACTTTGTTATACTCGATGAGGCACTTTAAAATACTCGATCGGGGGACATTGCGCTGCTTATATACTCGATGAGGACTTTGTTGCCCTCGATCAAAGGGAATTTGTTGCCTGCTCGATCGGGGCCTTTGTTATACTCGATAAGGGGCGCTGTTATACTCGATGAGGGACTTTGTTATACTTGATGAGGGCTTTGTTATACTCGATCAGGGGACTTTTTTATACACAATCAGGGGACTTTGTTATACTCGATGAGGGGCCATTGTTATACTCGATGAGGGGGCTTTGTTTTACTCTATCAGGGGACTTTATTATACTCGATCAGGGGCCTTTGTTATACTCGATCGGAGGACTTTGTTATACTCAATCTGGGGACTTTGTTATACTCGATCAGGGGCCTTTGTTATATTCGATCTGGACTTTGATATACTCGATCAGGGGACTTTGTTCTACTCGATCAGGGGCCTTTGTTATATTCGATGAGGAGCCTTTGTTATACTCGATCAGGCGACTTTGTTATACTCGATGAGGGGTCATTGTTATACTCGATCAGGGGGCTTTGTTTTACTCGATCAGGGGCCATTGTTATACTCGATAAGGGGCCATTGTTATACTCGATCAGGGGACTTTGTTATACTCGATTAGGGGACTTTGTTATACTCGATGAAGGGCTTTGTTATACTTGATCAGGGGACTTTGTTATACTCGATCAGGGGACTTTGTTATGCTCGACCAAGGGTCTTTGTTATACTGGATCAGTGGACTTTGTTATACTCTATCAGGGTACTTAGTTATACTCGGTGAGGGGCCATTGTTTTACTCTATCAGGGGACTTTGTTATACTGGATCTGGGGACTTTGTTATACTCGATCAGTTTTCTTTGTTATTCTTGATCAGGGGACTTTGTTATACTCGACCAGGGGCCTTTGTTGTACTCGATAAGGGGCAGTTGTTATACTCGATTAGGGGACTTTGTTATACTCGATCAGGGGACTTTGTTATACTTGATCAGGGCGCTTTGTTTTACTCGATGAGGGGACTTTGTTATACTCGATTAGGGGGCTTTGTTATACTTGATCAGGGGACTTTGTTATACTAGATGAGTGGACTTTGTTATACTCGATGAGGGGACTTTGTCATACTCGATCAGGGGAATTTGTTATACTCGATCAGGTGACTTTGTTTTACTCGATCAGGGGACTTTGTTATACTCGATCAGGTGACTTTGTTATAGTTAATCAGGGCAGATTAGTGGACTTTGTTATACTCGATGAGGGACTTTAAAATACTCGATCAGGGGACATTGCTATACTCGATGAGGGGACTTTGTTATACTCGATCAGGGGAATTTGTTATACTCGATCAGGGGCCTTTGTTATACTCGATAAGGGCCTTTGTTATACTCGATGAGGGGACTTTGTTATACTCAATCAGGGGAATTTGTTATACTCGACCAGGGGACTTTGTTATACTCGATGAGGGGGCTTTGTTTTACTCTATCAGGGGACTTTGTTATACTCGTTCAGGGGAATTTGTTATCTTCGATCAGGGGACTTTGTTATACGCGATCAGGAGACTTTCTTATTCTCAATTAGAGGACTTTGTTATACTCGATGAGTGGACTTTGTTATACTCGATCAGGGGAATTTGCTATACCCGATCAGGGGACTTTGATATACTCGATCAGCGGACTTTGTTATACTCTATCAGGGGACTTTGTTATACTCGATCAGGGGACTTTGTTATAGTTGATCAGGGCAGATTAGTGGACTTTGTTATACTCGATGAGGGACTTTAAAATACTCGATCAGGGGACATTGCTATACTCGATGCGGGGACTTTGTTATACTCGATAAGGGGACTTTGTTATACTCGATGAGGGGACTTTTTATACTCGATCAGGGGACTTTGCTATACTCGATCAGGGGACTTTGCTATACTCGATCAGGGGGCTTTGTTATACTCGATATGGGGCCTTTGTTTTACTCGATGAGGGGACTTTGTTATTCTCACTTAGGGGAATTTGTTATACTTGATCAGGAGACTGTTATACTTGATCAGGGGATTTTGTTATACTCGATGAGGGGCTTTGTTATTCTTGATGAGGGGACTTTGTTATACTCGATCAGGGGCCTTTGTTGTACTCGATGAGGGGCCTTTATTGTACTCGATCAGGGGCCTTTGTTGTACTCGATCAGGGGCCTTTGTTGTACTCGATCACGGGACTTTGTTAAACTCGATTAGGGGCCTTTATTACACTCGATCAGGAAACTTGGTTATACTCGATAAGGGGCCTTTGTTATACTCGATCAGGGATCTTTGTTATACTCGTTCAGGGGGCTTTGTTATACTCGGTCATGTGACTTTGTTATACTCGATGAGGGGGCTGTGTTATACTGTATCAGGGGACTTTGCTATACTCGATCAGGGAAGTTTGTTATACTCGATAAGGGGCCTTTGTTATACTCGATGAGGGGACTTTGTTATACTCGATCAGGGGAATTTGTTATACTCGATCAGGGGACTTTGTTTTACTCGATCAGGGGGCTTTGTTATACTCGGTCATATGACTTTGTTATACTCGATGAGGGGGCTGTGTTATACTCTATGAGGGGACTTTGCTATACTCGATCAGGGAAGTTTGTTATACTCGATAAGGGGCCTTTGTTATACTCGATGAGGGGACTTTGTTATTCTCGATCATTGGAATTTGTTATACTCGATCAGGGGACTTTGTTTTACTCGATCAGGGGACTTTGTTATACTCGATCAGGGGACTTTGTTATAGTTGATCAGGGCAGATTAGTGGACTTTGTTATACTCGATGAGGTACTTTAAAATACTCGATCAGGGGACATTACTATAGTCGATGAGGGGACTTTGTTATACTCGATCAGGGGAATTTGTTATACTCGATCAGGGGCCTTTGTTATACTCTGATAGAGAACTGTTATACTCCTATCAGGAGACTGTTATACTCGTTCAAGAATTTGTTTTCTTCGATCAGGGATCATTGTTATACTCGTTCGGGGAACTTTAACATATAGTGAGTGGACTTTGTTATACTTTCGATCAGAATCTGCTATATACCCGATCAGGGGACTTTGTTATACTCGATCAGCGGACTTTGTTATACTCTATCAGGGACTTTGTTATACTCGATCAGGGATCATTGTTATACTCTTTCAGGGGCCTTTGTTATTCTCGATTAGAAATTTGTTATACTCGATAAGGGGACTTTGTTATACTCTATGAGGGACTTTGTTATACTCGATCGAGGACTTTGTTATACTCGATCAGGGCCCTTTGTTATACTCGATGAGGGAGCTTTGTTACTACTCGATCAAGTGGCTTTGTTATACTTGATCACGGGACTTTGTTATACTAGATTAGTGGACTTTGTTATACTCGATCAGGGGACTTTAATATACTCGATGAGGGGGCTTTGTTATACTCGATCAGGGGACTTTGTTATACCCGATCAGGCGACTTTGTAATACTCGATCAGGCGACTTTGTTATACTCGATCAGGGATCTTTGTTCTACTCTATCAGGGGACTTTGTTATACTCGATCAGGGATCTTTGTTATATACGTTCAGGGGGCTTTGTTATACTCGTTCAGGTGACTTTGTTATAGTCGATCAGGGGACTTTGTTATACTCGATCAGGGGGCTTTGTTATACTCGATGAGGGGACTTTGTTATACTCGATGAGCGGACTTTAATATACTCGATGAGGGGGCTTTGTTATACTCGATGAGGGGATTTTGTTATACTCGATCAGGGGACTTTGTCTATGCTCGATGAGGGGGCTTTGTTATACTCGATAAGGGGCTTTTGTTATACTCGATGAGGGGACTTTGTTTTATTCGATCAGGGGACTTTGTTATACTCGATCAGGTCACTTTGTTATAGTTGATCAGGGGACTGTATACTCGATCGAGACATTATAGTTGATCAGGGCAGATTAGTGGACTTTAACATACTCGATGAGGACTTTGTTATACTCGATCAGCGTAATTTGTTATACTCGATCAGGGCCTTTGTTATACTCGATAAGGGGCCTTTGTTATACTCGATCAGGGACTTTGTTATACTCGATGAGGGGCTTTGTTATACTCTATCGGGGACTTTGTTGTTATACTAGTTCAGAATTTGTTATCTTCGATCAAGGATCTCTGTTATACTCGTTCCAGGGCTTTGTTATATACTCGATCAGGGACTTTGTTTATACGCGATCAGGAGACTTTCTTATTCTCAATCGAAGAGAACTTTGTTGCCTGGTAGGTGGACTTTGTTATACAGGATCAGAATTTGCTCTGCGATCAGGGGACTTTGTTATACTCGATGAGGGGACTTTGTTATACTCGATCAGGGGTCTTTGTTATACTCGATCAGGGCCCTTTGTTATACTCGATGAGGGGGCTTTGTTACTACTCGATCAAGTGGCTTTGTTATACTTGATCAGGGGACTTTGTTATAATAGATTTTTGGACTTTGTTATACTCGATCAGGGGACTTTAATATACTCGATGAGGGGGCTTTGTTATACTCGATCAGGGGACTTTGTTATACCCGATCAGGCGACTTTGTTATACTCGATCAGGGATCTTTGTTCTACTCTATCAGGGGACTTTGTTATACTCGATCAGGGATCTTTGTTATACTCGTTCAGGGGGCTTTGGTATACTCGTTCAGGTGACTTTGTTATAGTCGATCAGGGGACTTTAATATACTCGATGAGGGGGCTTTGTTATACTCGATGAGGGGACTTTGTTATACTCGATCAGGGGACTTTGTCTATACTCGATGAGGGGGCTTTGTCATACTCGATAAGGGGCCTTTGTTATACTCGATGAGGGGACTTTGTTATACTCGATCAGGGGAATTTGTTTTACTCGATCAGGGGACTTTGTTTTACTCGATCAGGGGACTTTATTATACTCGATCAGGGGACTTTGTTATAGTTGATTAGGGCAGATTAGTGGACTTTGTTATACTCGATGAGGGACTTTAAAATCTCGATCGGGGACATTGCTATACTGATGAGGACCTTGTTATACTCGATCAGAATTTGTTATACTCGATCAGGGGCCTTTGTTATACTCGATAAGGGGCCTTTGTTATACTCGATCAGGGGACTTTGTTATACTCGATGAGGGGGCTTTGTTATACTCGATTAGGGGACTTTGTTATACACAATCAGGTGACTTTGTTATACTCGATCAGGGGCCTTTGTTATACTCGATGAGGGGGCTTTGTTATACTATATTAGGGGACTTTGTTATACTCGATCAGGGGCCTTTGTTATACTCGATCGGAGGACTTTGTTATACTCAATCTGGGGACTTTGTTATATATACTCGATCAGGGGCGCTGTTATATTCGATCTGGACTTTGATATATAATCAGGAGCTTTGTTATACTAGATCAGGGGCCTTTGTTGTATTCGATGAGCGCTGTTATACTCGATCAGGCGACTTTGTTATACTCGATCAGGGGTCATTGTTGTACTCGATCAGGGGGCTTTGTTATTCTCGATCAGGGGCCATTGTTATACTCGATCAGGGGGCTGTGTTACACTCTATGAGGGGACTTTGCTATACTCGATCAGGGAAGTTTGTTATACTCGATAAGGGGCCTTTGTTATACTCGATGAGCGGACTTTGTTATACTCGATCAGGGGAATTTGTTATACTCGATCAGGGGACTTTGTTTTACTCGATCAGGGGACTTTGTTATACTCGATCAGGGGACTTTGTTATAATTGATCAGGGCAGATTAGTGGACTTTGTTATACTCGATGAGGGACTTTAAAATACTCGATCAAGGGACATTGCTATACTCGATGAGGGGACTTTGTTATACTCGATCAGGGGAATTTGTTATACTCGATCAGGGGCCTTTGTTATACTCGATAAGGGGCCTTTGTTATACTCGATGAGGGGACTTTAATATACTTTCGATGAGGGCTTTGTTATACTCGATGAGGGGACTTTGTTATACTCGATCAGGGACTTTGTCTATACTCGATGAGGCTTTGTTATACTCGATAAGGGCCTTTGTTATATACTTTCGATGAGGACTTTGTTATATACTCGATTAGGGGAATTTGCTATACTCGATCAGGGGACTTTGTTTTACTCGATCAGGGGACTTTGTTATACTCGATCAGGGGACTTTGTTATAGTTGATCCAGGGCAGATCAGGGGACATTGCTATACTCGATGAGGGGACTTTGTTATACTCGATCAGGGGAATTTGTTATACTCGATCAGGGGCCTTTGTTATACTCGATAAGGGGCCTTTGTTATACTCGATCAGGGGACTTTGTTATACTCGATGAGGGGACTTTGTTATACTCGATGAGGGGGCTTTGTTATACTCGATCAGGGGACTTTGTTATACACAATCAGGGGACTTTGTGATACTCGATCAGGGGCCTTTGTTATACTCGATGAAAGGGCTTTGTTATACTCTATCAGGGGACTTTGTTATAGTCGATCAGGGGCCTTTGTTATACTCGATCGGAGGACTTTGTTATATTCAATCTGGGACTTTGTTATACTCGATCAGGGGCCTTTGTTATATTCGATCTGGACTTTGATATACTCGATCAGGGGACTTTGTTATACTCGATCAGGGGCCTTTGTTATATTCGATGAGGAGCCTTTGTTATACTCGATCAGGGATCTTTGTTATACTCGTTCAGGGGGCTTTGTTATACTCGGTCATGTGACTTTGTTATACTCGATGAGGAGGCTGTGTTATACTCTATGAGGGGACTTTGCTATACTCGATCAGGGAAGTTTGTTATACTCGATTAGGGGCCTTTGTTATATTCGATGAGGGGACTTTGTTATGCTCGATCAGGGGAATTTCTTATACTCGATCAGGGGACTTTGTTTTACTCGATCAGGGGACTTTGTTATACTCGATCAGGGGACTTTGTTATAGTTGATCAGGGCAGATTAGTGGACTTTGTTATACTCTATGAGGGACTTTAAACTACTCGATCAGGGGACATTGCTATACTCGATGAGGGGACTTTGTTATACTCGATCAGGGGAATTTGTTATACTCGATCAGGGGCCTTTGTTATACTCGATAAGGGGCTTTTGTTATACTCGATGAGGGGACTTTGTTATACTCGATCAGGGGAATTTGTTATACTCGATCAGGAGACTTTGTTATACTCGATGAGGGGGCTTTGTTATACTCTATCAGGGGACTTTGTTATATTCGTTCAGGGGAATTTGTTATCTTCGATCAGGGATCTTTGTTATACTCATTCCGGGGGCTTTGTTATACTCGATCAGGGGACTTTGTTATACGCGATCAGGAGAATTTCTTATTCTCAATCATAGGACTTTGTTATACTCGATGAGTGGACTTTGTTATACTCGATCAGGGGAATTTGCTATACCCGATCAGGGGACTTTGTTATACTCGATCAGCGGACTTTGTTATACCTCTAACAGGGACTTTGTTATACCTCGATCAGATGGTTATACTCTTCAGGGCTTTGTTATTCTCGATTAGGGAATTTGTTATACTCGATCAGTGGACTTTGTTATACTTCATCAGGACTTTGTTATACTCGATTAGGGACATTGTTATACCTCGATCAGGCCCTTTTGTTATACCTGACCAGGAGGCTTTATGCCAAATACCATCGGGCGTTTCATTGGCACGGATCAGACCTTTGTTATACTCGATGAGGGGACTTTGTTATACTCGATCAGGGGACTTTGTCTATACTCGATGAGGGGGCTTTGTTATACTCGATAAGGGGCCTTTGTTAAACTCGATGAGGGACTTTGTTATACTCGATCAGGGGAATTTGTTATACTCGATCAGGGTACTTTGTTTTACTCGATCAGGGGAATTTGTTATACTCGATCAGGGGACTTTGTTATAGTTGATCAGGGCAGATTAGTGGACTTTGCTATAGCTAACAGGGCAGATTAGTGGATCCTTTGTAATTCTCGATGAGGGACTCTTAAAATACCTCGATCAGACATCATATACCTGATGAGGACTTTTGTTATACTCCTGATCAGGGGAATTTGTTATACTCGATCAGGGGCCTTTGTTATACTCGATAAGGGGCCTTTGTTATACTCGATGAGGGGACTTTGTTATACACGATCAGGGGAATTTGTTATACTCGATTTGGGGACTTTGTTATACTCGATGAGGGGGCTTTGTTATACTCTATCAGGGGACTTTGTTATACGCGATCAGGAGACTTTCTTATTCTCAATCAGAGGACTTTGTTGTACTCGATGAGTGGACTTTGTTATACTCGATCAGGGAATTTAATATACTCGATCAGGGGTATTTGCTATACCCGATCAGGGGACTTTGTTATACTCGATCAGCGGACTTTGTTATACTCTATCAGGGGACTTTGTTATACTCGATTAGGGATCTTTGTTATACTCTTTCAGGGGGCTTTGTTATTCTCGATTAGGGGAATTTGTTATACTCGATGAGGGGACTTTGTTATACTCGATGAGGGGACTTTGTTATACTCGATCAGGGGACTTTGTTATACTCGATCAGGGCCCTTTGTTATACTCGATCAGGGGGCTTTGTTATACTCGATCAGGGGGCTTTGTCATACTTTATCAGGGGACTGTGTTATAATAGATTAGTGGACTTTGTTCTACTCGATCAGGGGACTTTAATATACTCGATGAGGGGGCTTTGTTATACTCGATCAGGGGACTTTGTTATACCCGATCAGGCGACTTTGTTATACTCGATCAGGAGACTTTGTTATACTCGATCAGGGATCTTTGTTATACTCTATCAGGGGACTTTGTTATACTCGATCAGGGATTTTTGTTCTACTCTATCAGGGGACTTTGTTATAGTTGATCAGGGCAGATTAGTGGACTTTGTTATACTCGATGAAGGACTTTAAAATACTCGATCAGGGGACATTGCTATACTCGATGAGGGGACTTTGTTATACTCGATCAGGGGAATTTGTTATACTCGATCAGGGGACTTTGTTATACACAATCAGGGGACTTTGTTATACTCGATGAGGGGCCTTTGTTATACTCGATGAGGGGGCTTTGTTATACTCTATCAGG
>NW_024735041.1:0-5000 GCF_018991925.1 Homarus americanus
TAACTGTTATATTATATTACTGTAACTTGCTGTAACTGTTATATTATATTACTGTAACTTGCTGTAACTGTTATATTATATTACTGTAACCTGCTGTAACGGTTATATTATATTACTGTAACCTGCTGTAACGGTTATATTATATTACTGTAACCTGCTGTAACTGTTATATTATATTACTGTACCTGCTGTAACTTTAATCAATTTTGCTTTACATTTTGCAACTTTGTACTCACTGTAATTTTGACATATTGCTGTACCCGCTATTATTTCTACTTTATATTACTGTACCTATTGTAACTTTTATTCTATATTATTGTACTCACTGTAATTTGTATATTATATTACTGTATCTGGTATAAGTGCCCCTGTAATGTCGCCCTTACTGTATTAACTCCTGTAATGTACGAGACACAACAGACCTGGAGATAAGGCGACGAGAGAGTGAAGGAAGGTTATTTCAGCTTGAACATAAAGTGGTTCTCGATGTGTGGCGCTACGTGTTAGAGGTGCCAGCCATACAGAGTGGACAGGTGGTGGTGGTGTGGTAGTGGTATTGGTGGGTGGTGGGTGGTGGTGGGGGGGTTGTGGTGGGGGTGGTGGGGTGGGGTGGTAGTGGTATTGGTGGGTGAGTGCATGGGTGGTGGGGTGGATTTAGGTGATGGTGGTTGGGTGGTGGTTGGTGATGGTGGTTGGGTGGTGGTGGTGGTGGTGGTGGTGATGGTTGGGGTGTAGTAATGGTGGTGGTTGGGGTTGTGGGGGGTGGTGGTGGTGGTGCAGAGGTGGTGGTGGGGTGGTGGTGGTGGGGAGGTGGTGGTGGTGGGGGTGTGGTAGTGGTGGGGGGGTGGTGGTGGTGGGGGGGGGTGGTGGGTGAATGGGGGGTGTGGTGGTGGTGGGGGGTTGGTGGTGGTGGGGGTGGTGGTGGTAGGGTGGTAGTGGTATTGTGGTGGGGGTGGTGGTGGTTGGGTGGGGGTGGTACTGGTGGTGGTGGAGGTGGGTAGGTGGTGGTGGTGGGGGGTGGTGGTATTGGTGGTTGGGGGGTGGTGGTGGTTGGGTGGGGGTGGTTGGGTGGGGGAGGTGGTACTGGTGGTGGGTGGTGGGAGTGGGGTGGTGGTGGTGGTGAGTGGTGGTGGTGGTGGGGGTGGTGGTGGTGGTGAGTGGTGGTGGTGGTATTGGTGGTTGTGGGGTGGTGGTGAGTGGTGGTGGGTGGTATTGGTGGTTGTGGGGGTGGTGGTGGTTGGGTGGGGGGTGGTGGTGGTTGGGTGGGGGTGGTTGGGTGGGGGTGGTGTTGATGTGAGTTATGAAAGTTATTATTTTAGATTTTCTTTCGTTTTTTTTTAATATGTGGAACTCAATGGTGGAATTTAATTTGTAAAGTTACCAGTAAACCTGTCAGTTTTATCATGTGATTAATATATGTTTTGGTGCGTCCTCAGAGCAGCCAATGACTGGTTTTAACATTATTTGCATTTGCTAGTCATCTGATGATTGGTTATGACATCATTATTCACTTTTTTATCAGTCACCCATTGATTATGACGTCATTATCCAGATGTTTTTATTAGTCTGCCACTGATTGGTCATGACGTCATTATTGGCTTTTTATCAGTCAACGATTGGTTATGATGTCATCATCTACATGGTGTTTTCATCAGGGAGTGAAACAATAGATAACACTAGTCTCACCGCTTCCTTCGTGTAAGCTCTTTGAGGGAGACTTAATGTTGTTGTCAAGGTCCAGTTCACATATAACGAGAGGGAAGCTTACGGTACCATAGTTCATCATCTGGCAGCAACTATCGACCTTTTTGGCTCCGAAATTTTGACGGAGGAAAAACAACTCCCACATCAGTCCTATTTACCCAGTTGAGGACGAAGGGGTCGAACCATTGACCTCAAAGGGTTAAATCCTTGACCTCAAAGGGTTAAATCATTGACCTCAAAGGTTAAACCATAGTGTTTATAAAGTTAAAAGTATAGTATTTAAATGGTTAAACCACCATAATCAAAGAGTTAAACTATTATCCAAAGGGTTTAACCATTGTATTCAAAGGGTTGAAACAATTATCTTAAACGGTTTAAACAGTCGTATTCAAAGGGTTAAACCATCGTATAAAAAGGATTAAGCCATCATCTTCAAAGGGTTAAACCATCGTCCCCAAAGAGTAAATTTCGTTACCCGAGTTGAGTGTACGGAAACAAGAAGACGGTAACGAGAAGACGGTAAAGAGAAGACGGTAACGAAAGGCAATAAAGAGAAGACGGTAACGAGAAGACAGTAACGAGAAGACAGTAACGAGACGGTAACGAGCCGACGGTAACGAGAAGACGCTAACGAGAAGACAGTAACGAAAAGACGGTAAAGAGAAAATGGAAAAGGGAAGACGGGAAAGAGAAGACGGTAACGAAAAGCAATAAAGAGAAGACGGTAACGAGAAGAAAGAGACGAGAAGACGAAAATAGAAGACGATAACGAGAAGGCGGTAACGATAAGGAGGTAACAAGAAGACGGTAACGAGAAGACAGCAACAAGACGGTAAAGAGAAGACGATAACGAGAAGGCGGTACCGATAAGGCGGCAACAAGAAGACGGTAACGAACAGACGGTAACAAGAAGCCGATAATGAGTAAAATCATTAATAAACACATTAACACATTACAGCCGGGGCAGAAAAGTGGGCTCTTCAATCACTTGAGTGCTATCACTTAACCCACCGAGTACAATCACTTAACCCACTGAATACAATCATTTAACTCACCGAGTACGATCCATTAACCCACTGAGTACAATCAATTAAACCACAAAGTACAATCACTTACCCCACTGAGTAACAATCATTTAACCTACTGAGTACAATCACCTACACCAATGAGTACAATCACTTAACCCACTGAGTACAGAGGAACAGAACATCGTATGTAAGAGATTAAGATATCCTGCTCATTAATCGTACTAAAGGGGCTAAGTCATCATACTCAAGGGGGTTATATCATCGTACTCAAGGGGGTTATATCATCGTACTCAAGTGATTAAGTTATCGTACTCTAGGGGGTTAAATCTCCGTACTAAAAGGGTTAAATCATCGTATTCAAGGGGGTTAAATCATCGTACTCAAGGGGGTTATATCATCGTACTCAAAGGGTTAAACAGAGATAAGACCCCCATACAGGTGATGGTGGAAGTCATGAGGTGTGTGAGAGAGAGAGAGAGAGAGAGAGAGAGAGAGAGAGAGAGAGAGAGAGAGAGAGAGACGGGGAAGTGAAGAGGTGGCAGGTAATGCTAAAAATGAATGGGTATTTTAATACTACACAGGAGAGGGACTAAAGTGAAATAGGTGTGCAGGGAGATGAGGAGAAAAGAATGTGGTTAAAAAATGGGGTATGGGTAAGATGGAATAATGGGTTTAAAAGACTGTGAGTTATCAAAGTAAGAGTGGCCTGGGGGAGGGGGAGGGAGACGGTAATGTGATTTAGGAGTGATAGAACGAATGATATTTTTAAGGGAGTCGAGTTGAAATAGAAGAGAGTAATGGACATGAATTAAAGGGATTAAGTAGGGGTTTAAAATGAGCTAAGAAAATTTTAATGGAGACCTGAGGGATTTATTGAGATGGGTGGGATTTATTGGGATTGATGGGATTTATTGGGATTGATGGGATTTATTGGGATCGGGTGGGATTTATTGGGACGGGTAGGATATAAGGTAGACAGGTGGAATTTATTGGGATCGAATGGAATTTATTGGGACGGGTGGGATTTATTGAGACGGGTGGTGTATAATAGGATTTATATAAAAGCAATGTAAGGGGTGTAAGTGATTTATAATGGGGAATATAAATATATTAAAGGACAGAACAGGAGTTAAAGTAATCTAATGGAAGGAGAGGAATGATGACGTTTACATATAAGGGGTAGGAAGAAGTCTTATATAAGGGTGTGTGTTTATTAAGGGGTGGAATGTTATTTATATATGGGGGGGAGATACTATAAAGGGGGAATAATGACTTTTTATACGAGGGGAAGGATATAAAAGGGGAGGATAATTATATAACGAGAGGGGAGGGGGGTCCTAAGGATACCATTATAAAGATGTGTTTATCTATTGATTAAAGGACCATAAAGTTTAATGTCAACACGGAGTTAATCCTATATGAAGAATGAAAGACGATTAGAGACTGTTATTCGTCCTACGCATTTTTCACCTCCTACCTAACTTAACTTAACCTAACCTAACCTAACCAAACCTAACCCTAACATAACGTGAACACTCGCTAAGGTAATATAGGAAGGCTGACGCAATCGCCAAGGAAGTCGAGAAAGTCTCTCTCTCTCTCTCTCTCCTTCACTCAGGCAAATTTACCCAGAAAAACCACTGATCATTTTAATTTTATCTTCTTACTCTTCTTTCTTTCCTTCCTTCACTTACGAAAGAAACCCAAAACAAAAAAACACGAGAGGACTGTAGAAGGAGCAGCAGGATTCACCACCGTGTTCTCCATTACCCAGCATTTAGGCGAGAACTAAATTTAGTGTTGTATCCCGCCGGGTTCAGTACCTGCATTAGCATTTTACCGGTGCAAGCTAAACGGGCTTGGGCGTGTTTAATGCCCATAAAATCCGGCGGCATACACTCCCTCCGGCATATTGAAATCGTTTTGAATACAGGGAAAGAACATCCTGCTGGCGGAGGGGAGCAGAGAGGCCTTAAAACACTGGAGTGTGAGATTTGAAACACAGCGGGAATACGAGAGAGAGAGAGAGAGAGAGAGAGAGAGAGAGAGAGAGACCTTCACACACACCAATACAAGGTACACCCACCCTGATAAAGACACAAATTAAGGAGAAAGAAACACTTAAAATAAAACCTCACGATTCACGCTCAGATGACCAGCCCGGCAACACGCGACAACAGTGAAGAGTTTAACACATAGCACAAGAGAGACTCCAGGTAAAACTTGTCAGAAGTTAGTTAGTTGAGGAGGAGGGGTGGGCTGAAGGGG
>NW_024735041.1:7500-11636 GCF_018991925.1 Homarus americanus
ACATATAATGACATTCATCATCACTTCATATAACACCATCCATCATCACTACATATAACACCATTCATCACTACATATAACACCATCCATCATCAATACATATAACACCACCCATCATCACTACATATAATGACATCCATCATCACTACATATAACACCATCCATCTACAGATCTCAAGTAGTTTCCGAGATTCTCGTGCGGACACACATACACACAAACACACAAACAAACATACAGACATACTTCTTTGTTTTATATATATAGATTCAAGTTTATAAGGCGAATGGCGTCAGTAGCAGGCGTGAGGTGCACCAGTAGTGCTCCACACAAACTAAATTACCATAAATGAGACGCTCCCCTGGTGACAAGCTTCTCCTATCACCTGGCGGCGTCTAGCCAGCCAGCCCCCTCTCCCCCACCCCCCCCCACACACACGCACACGCGCGCGCGCGCAGGCGCGGTTCCTACTTCTTTCCTTTTTAAAGACTTTCCTGTAACCCTTGAGAACACCTGTGTGTAACCCTTGAGAGCATTTGCGTGTAACTCTTGAGAACACTTGTGTGTAACTCTTGACAACACCTGTGTGTAACCCTTGAGAACACCTGTGTGTAACCCTTGAGAACACATGTTACTCACCCCTTAGTGTACGCACATGTTTGTAACACCTTTATAATAATGTGCTTGTATGCTTGCATTGTCTTAGAACACGTACTTGTAACCCTTCAGAATATACATACAAGTTTCTTACTCTTTGGAACACGAGGTTTACGGTGTTACCAGAACATGTCATATCAAACAGCTTTTCTTCCCTCCACTTGTAATACAGACGGACCTCAAATACATAGATAGAGAAATACTAAATAAAGATATCTGATGTTTGTAGCCCATCGTATATACCCTCCTCTTCCCTTCCCCCAATACCCTCCTCTTCCTTCTCCGTGTTGTATTGCCTGTCAGACCTTTAAACACAAGGGGAAGGTAAACAAGGTATCTGACGTTTGCACTCCTTGGTAAATAACACATTCAAAGCACTAATATATAAACACACATTACATCCCTGTCTTTAAATAGTTTTCTCGTAACTTTACACACGCAGCGGAGGACACCCAATGGTCTATCAATTCTGTGTTGATGTATAAACTCTCTCTAACTCTTGACTCCCGCGGCGACCGGGGAGTAGGTGAGAGCCGCGCCAAGAGAGGATAATGGCATTGTAATTGACTGACGTCGTTCACTAATTTCCTGCTCGGCTGTGGCTCATCAAAGGATTGCATCAAAGTTTACCGTGAGAGGTTAGCGTGTGTGAGGAATGAGGGAGGAGGCCTAGGAATAAATTTTTTATCTAGACTTAATTCGCATTAACTGTTGGGAGATTCACGCTTTTCCTCCAACCCAGATCTGATCCCCTTTTTATGGGAAGACTATTTTAGGTTAGGTTGGGTCAGAGTTCGTGAGTCAGTAAGCAATAATATTTCTCACAGTGTTTGGGAAGTTATATGAACAAAATAAATCAGGTTTGCGAGGAACGTCATATCTAGTATTAAGAATATCCTGTATATGTGTGTTTGTTAATCATTCAAAATGCGCATAAACACGTAATAAATGTAATCCTCGCAATGGTGTTTGAAAAATCCACCGAATAGGATTCAGTAAAGCCCACAAGGTGGGAAACGATATGTTAATGAACGACTACAGTACACGTCACAACTTGAACTAGGTATACAAGTTAAATTTTTATCTGAATATTCCTCGCGGTCTTTCATATATCACAAATACAACTTCTGCTGAAAACTGACATTTACAAAGAAACGTGTGCAGTAAACACAATGAGTTAACTCAAAACAATGTATCACCACACGGGTTGACTCTCCATCCCACGAACTAACCTTTACAACTATCATTTGACTATCCCAGCTAGTCTGTGCAATAAGGAACAACTTTCCTCTTATAGGTTTTATTTTTAAAGCCTTATCACTCATATTGGTATTATTTATATTGGGTTTATTTTATATTTATATATCTATTTATCATTAATGTCAAGCGAAATTACGTCTAGGAATCTTTTCCACCAATTACCTCCATTGTTACAAGACCACTATGCATGAGTTTGCTCTAGTATTACGACACTACCACATGTACGTAAATGTCACCATAGGGGGTAAAGGAACTGAAGCAACTTTACAAGATAAAGAGATAAATGTTTTTTAAATCTTCTCTCTCCACAAAAGAATATTACCAATAATGAAATATCTGGCTAACACGACACCTCGCCCCACACACGCCAACCTTATACAACATCCTTCGTGACTTCCTTTTAATCTAATTCTTCCTGTCTTGGGACATTGATTACCTTTATTGTGATCCCTTGTGGGGGCGTCTCTAGTGGGAGATCCCCTTAAAGCTTACCCAGCTTGGGACCTCCCCTCAAACTCTTAAGGGACCCTTACACTTAGAAACTCCTTAGAGCCCCTACACTTGAGACCCTTGAGAATCCCTAACACTTGGAACCTTATTAGAACCCGCAACACTTAGGCTACCCTTAGGTGGTCCTCCTCACACTTTGGAACAATTCAATACGTTCCTTCACACTTGTAACCCATTTAGGACCCCTCATACTCGGGACCACCTTCAGGACCCCCTCATACTTGAGACCACCTTCAGGACCCCCCTCTTACTTGGAACAACCTTCAGGACCCCTCATACTTCAGGGCTGCTTCAGGACCTCCATCAATACCCCTACACTGAGAGCCAGGTCACGTCTCCAGGGGTGGTCGTGACCCAGATGTAAACAAGGCGCTCACCTCCCTTCCACCCTCTGTGTTTATCATATTGTCTCGGACACCAGGAGCAGCCGAACCACATGCCTCCCTGATCACTTTTGTGTGTGTGTACGCCGCCCAATTTTCGTACTTATCCCAATTTTCTTCTTTCCTTTGCCGATCTATCATTCCCTCCTTTTGTAGTCAATCCTCCTCCTCCCTTGTCACTTTATCTATCTCCCCCTCAGACTGACAGCAAGAAACACGAAGGGCAGGAGGAGGAGGAGGCATCAGGGAAACCACGGGAAGAGCTCCCTTCTTCAGTGTGAGAATTATGACCGCGAGAGAGTGTCGTACAGTGCAGAGAGTCTTGCACACTCTTCCAGCCTCCTGATGCCTGCCAGTACTAGATTTCACACACACTCCTGCTCTTCCATATTCTCCTATCCTCTTACACGACTGCCTGTCTATGTGTGTGTTTGTGTACTTCATTTTGGTGTGTGTGTGTGTGTGTGTGATCCTTCTTTCCTTTAGACATTTACTTCATGTCTTGTCTCCGTGTTGTAATCCCCCCCCCACAATGTATCGTGTTGGGTGGGATTTGGTCATATTACAGGATCAACGTCTCAATCTTTTTGTTTACTCAGTTTTAGCCTTTTTAGTGTATGTTCGCCTCTGTATTTTAAGGATTTTTTTGCATTCAAGTCAGATTTACTTGATAATCCGGCGGTTAATCCGTTTAAAAGAGAATAAATGCCTGGAAATAATGGCTCATCTTGTAGTTAATCCGACTGCCAAAAACCACAGCTGGTGATGTTAACTTCATAAAAGAACAAATATTAATATCACACATGAATTACTTAGTTTAATCTGGTAAAGTAATTTTTCTACTTATTTTATTCAAAGACCAGATAGGGAGCATGTGTGTATATGTTATCATAATAATAGATTTTTTTCCTACGTAGCGTATCCTATCCTAACGTGACCTATAATTATACCGTGACCTATCCTATAATAATACCGTGACCTATCCTATAATAATACCGTGACCTATCCTATAATCATACCGTGACCTATCCTATAATTATACCGTGACCTATCCTATAATAATACCGTGACCTAACCTATAATCATATCGTGACCTATCCTATAATTATACCGTGACCTATCTTATAATAATACCGTGACCTAACCTATAATCATATCGTGACCTATCCTATAATAATACCGTGACCTATCCTATAATAATACCGTGACCTATCCTATAATCATACCGTGACCTATCCTATAATAATACCGTGACCTAACCTATAATCATATCGTGACCTATCCTATAATTATACCGTGACCTAACCTATAATCATATCGTGACCTAT
>NW_024735042.1:0-30151 GCF_018991925.1 Homarus americanus
AACAAGTCCCCTGCTCCAGTATAACAAAGTCCCCTGAACGAGTATAACATATCCCCTGATCGAGTATAACAGCGTCTCCTGGCCCAGTTTAACAAAGTCCCCAGAACGAGCATAACAAAGTCCCCTAATCAATTATAACAAAGTCCCATGGTCGAGTATAACAAAGGGCCCTGATCGAGTAAGACAAACTCCCCTCATCGAGTATAACAAAGTCCTCTGATGCTAGTATAACAAAGCCCCCTGGACGAGTATAACAAAGTCCCCTGAACCGAGTATAACAAAGTCCCCTGATAGAGTATAACATATCCCCTGATCGAGTATAACAAGTTCCTGGTGGAGTATAACAAAGTCCCCTGGTCGAGTATAACAAATTCCTCTGATCAAGTATAACAAAGTCCCCTGATCGAGTATAACAAAGTCCCCTAATCAAGTATAACAAAGTCCCCTGATCGAGTATAACAAAGTCCCCTGATCGGGTATAACATATCCCTTGATCGAGTATAACAAAGTTCCCTGGTCGAGTATAACAAAGTCCCTTGATAGAGTATAACAACGACCCCTCATCGAGTATTGCAAAGTCCATCGGTCAAATATAGGAAAGTCCACTGATCGAGTATGACAAAGTCCCCTGATCAAGTATAAAAAAGTTCCCTGGTCGAGTATAACAAAGTCCCCTGATCGAGTATAACATATCCCCTGATCGAGTATAACAAGTCCCTGGTGGAGTATAACAAAGTCCCCTGGTCGAGTATAACAAAGTTTTCTAATCGAGCATAACAAAGGCCCCTGGTCGAGTATAACAAAGTCCTCTGATCAAGTACAACAGAGTCCCCTGATCGAGTATAACAAAGTCCCCTAATCAAGTATAACAAAGTCCCCTGATCGAGTATAACATAGTTCTCTGATCGAGTATAACATATCCCCTGATCGAATATAACAAAGTCCCCTGGTCGAGTATAACAAAGTCCCCAGTTCGAGTCTAACATTAAATCCCCTTATCGAGAATAACATATTCCCCATATCGAGTATAGCAAAGTCCCCTTATCGAGTATAACAAAGTCCCTGATCGAGTATAACAAAGGCGTCTGGTCGAGTATAACAAAGTCCTCTGATCAAGTATAACAAAGTCCCCTGATCGAGTATAACAAAATCCCCTAATCAAGTATAACAAAGTCCCCTAATCGAGTATAACAAAGTCCCCTGGTTGAGTATAGCAAAGTCCCCTGTTCGAGTATAACAAAGGCGTCTGGTCGAGTATAACAAAGTCCCATAATCAAGTATAACAAAGTCCCCTGATCGAGTATAACACAGTCCCCTGGTCGATTATAACAAAGTCCCCTGTTCGAGTCTAACATTAAATCCCCTTATCGAGTATAACATATTGCCCTTATCGAGTATAACAAAGTCCCCTGATCGAGTATAACAAAGTCCCCTGATCGAGTATAACAAAGGCCTCTGGTCGAGTATAAAAAAGTCCCCTGATCGAGTATAACAAAACTCCAGTGATCGAGTATAACAAAGACCCTTGATCGAGTATAAAAAATCCTCTGGTCCAGTATAACAAAGACCCCATATCGAGCATAACAAAGTCCCCTGATCGATTATAACAAAGTCCCCTTTTCGAGTCTAACATTAAATCCCCTTATCGAGTATAACATATTGCCCTTATCGAGTATAACAAAGTCCCCTTATCGAGTATAACAAAGTCCCCTGGTCCAGTATAACAAAGTCCCCTGGTCCAGTATAACAAAGTCCCCTGTTCGAGTATAACAAAGCCTCCTGATCGAGTATAACAAAGTCCCCTAATCGAGTATAACAAAGGCCCCTCATTGAGTATAACAAAGTTCATTGGTCAAGTATAAAAAAGTTCTCTGGTCGAGTATAACAAAGCCCCCTGTTCGAGTATAACAAAGTCCCCTAGTCAAGTATAGCAAAGTCCCCTGATCGAATAAAACAAAGCCTCCTGATCGATTATTACAAAGTCCCCTAATCGAGTATAACAAAGCCCCCTGGTCGAGTATAACAATGTCCCCTGGTCGAGTATAGTAAAGTCTCCTGACGAGTACAACAAAGCCTCCTGATCGAGTATAACAAAGTCCCCTGATCGAGTATAAAAAAGGCCCCTGCTCGAGTATAACAAAGTCCCCTAATCGAGTCAAAAAAAGGCCTCTAATCGAGTATAACAAAGTCCCCTCATCTAGTATAACAAAGGCCCCTCATCGACTATAACAAAGGCCCCTCATCGAGTATAAGAAAGTCCCCTGATCGAGTATAACAAAGCCGCCTAATCGAGTATAACAAAGTCCCCTGGTCGAGTATAACAAAGTCCCCTGTTCGAGTCTAACAAAGTCCCCTTATCGAGTATAACAAATTCCCCTTATCGAGTATAACAAAGTCCCCATATCGAGTATAACAAAGTCCCCTAATCGAGTATAATAAAGGCCCCTGGTCGAGGATCACAAAGTCCCCTGATCGAGTGTAACAAAAGTCCCCTAATCGAGTATAACAAAGTCCCCTAATCGAGTATGAAAATGTCCTCTGGACCAGTGTAACAAAGTCCCCTGATCGAGTATAAAAAAGTCCCCTGATCGAGTATAACAAAGCCTCCTGATCGAGTATAACAAAGTCCCCTAATCGAGTATAACAAAGGCCCCTCATCGAGTATAACAAAGTTCATTGGCCCTAATCGAGTATAACAAAGTCCCTGGTCCGAGTATAACAAAGTCCCCTGTTCGAGTCTAACAAAGTCCCCTTATCGAGTATAACAAATTCCCCTTATCGAGTATAACAAAGTCCCCATATCGAGTATAACAAAGTCCCCTAATCGAGTATAATAAAGGCCCCTGGTCGAGTATAACAAAGTCCCCTGATCGAGTGTAACAAAAGTCCCCTAATCGAGTATAACAAAGTCCCCTAATCGAGTATAAAAATGTCCTCTGGACCAGTGTAACAAAGTCCCCTGATCGAGTATAAAAAAGTCCCTTTGCCCAGAATAACAAAGTCCCTAGATCGAGCATACCAAAGACCCCTGATCGATTATAACAAAGTCCCCTGGTCAAGTATAGCAAAGGGCCCTGATCGAGTAAGACAAAGTCCCCTTATCGAGTATAACAAAATCCCTTGATCGAGTATAACAAAACCCCCTGGATGAGTATAACAAAGTTTCCTGATCGAGTATAACAAAGTCCCCAGATCGAGTATAACAAAGTCCCCTGAACCGAGTATAACAAAGTCTCCTGATCGAGTATAACATATCCCCTGATCGAGTATAACAAGTCCCTGGTGGAGTATATTAAAGTCCCCTAGTCGAGTATAACAAAGTTTTCTAATCGAGCATAACAAAGGCCCCTGGTCGAGTATAACAAAGTCCTCTGATCAAGTATAACAAAGTCCCCTGATCGAGAATAACAAAGTCCCCTAATCAAGTATAACAAGGTCCCCTGATCGAGTATAACAAAGTCCTTTGATCGAGTATAACATATCCCCTCATCGAGTATAACAAAGTCCCCTGGTCGAGTATAACAAAGTCCCCTGATCGAGTATAACAAAGACCCCTCATCGAGTATAGCAAAGTTCATCGGTCAAATATAGAAAAGTCCACTGATCGAGTATTACAAAGTCCCCGGATCAAGTATAAAAAAGTCCCCTAGTCGAGTATAACAAAGTCCCCTGATCGAGTATGACAAAGTCCCCTGGTCGAGTATAACAAAACCCCCTCATCAAGTATAACAAAGGCCCCTAATCGAGTATAACAAAGTCCCTGATTGAGTATAACAAAGTCCCCTGATCGAGTATAACATATCCCCTGATCGAGTATAACAAAGTACTCTGGTCGAGTATAAAAAAGTCCCCTAATCGAGTATAACAAAGTCCCCTGCTCGAGTATAACAAATGCCCCTGATCGAGTATAACAAAGGGCCCTCATCGAGTATAAGAAAGTCCATTGGACAAGTATAAAAAAGTCCCCTGGTCGAGTATAACAAAGTCCCCTCATCGTGTATAACAAAGTCCCCTGGTCGAGTATAGCAAAGTCCCATGATCAAGTATAAAAAAGCCTCCTGATCGAGTATAACAAAGTCCCCTGATCGTGTATAACATATACCCTGATCGAGTATAACAAGTCCCTGGTGGAGTATAACAAAGTCAACTGGTCGAGTATAACAAAGTTTTCTAATCGAGCATAACAAAGGCCCCTGGTTGAGTATAACAAAGTCCTCTGATCAAGTACAACAAAGTCCCCTGGTCGAGTATAGCAAAGTCCCCTGATCGAATAAGACAAAGCCTCCTGATCGAGTATAACTAAGTCCCCTAATCGAGTATAACAAAGGCCCCTGTTCGAAGTTAACAAAGTCCCCTGATCGAGTGTAACAAAAGTCCCCTAATCGAGTATAACAAAGTCCCCTAATCGAGTATAAAAATGTCCTCTGGTCCATTGTAACAAAGCCCCCTGATGGAGTATAAAAAAGCCCCCTGATCGAGTATAATCATCGAGTAGCAAAGTCCATCGGTCAAATATAGGAAAGTCCACTGATCGAGTATGACAAAGTCCCCTGATTAAGTATAAAAAAGTCCCCTGGTCGAGTATAACAAAGTCCCCTGATCGAGTATCACAAAGTCCCCTGGTCGAGTATAACAAAACCCCCTCATCAAGTATAACAAAGGCCCCTAATCGAGTATAATAAAGGCCCTTTGTCGAGTATAACAAAGTCCCCTGATCGAGTGTAACAAAGTCCTCCGGTTGAGTATAACAAAGTCCCGTGATCGAGTATAACATATCCCCTGATAGAGTATAACAAATCCTCTGGTCGAGTATAAAAAAGTCCCCTAATCGAGTATAACAAAGTCCCCTGGTCGAGTATAACAAAGTCCCCTGTTCGAGTCTAACAAAGTCCCCTTATCGAGTATAACAAAGTCCCTTAATCAAGTATAACAAAGTCCCCTGATCGAGTATAACAAAGTCCCCTGATCGAGTATAACATATCCCCTCATCGAGTATAACAAAGTCCCCTGGTCGAGTATAACAAATTCCCCTGATCGAGTATAACAAAGACCCCTCATCGAGTATAGCAATATCCATCGGTCAAATATAGGAAAGTCCACTGATCGAGTATGACAAAGTCCCCTGATCAAGTATAAAAAAGTCCCCTGGTCAAGGTACTTGAAGTCCCTGATGCGAGAATAACAAAGTCCCCTGGTCGTGTATGTAAAACCCCTCATCAAGTATGTAAAGGCCCCTAATCCCGAGGTATAACAAGTCCCTGATTGGGTATAACAAAGTCCCTGATCGGGTATAACAAGTCCTCCGATTTGGGTATAACGAAGTCCACTGATCGAGTATGACAAAGTCCCCTGATCAAGTATAAAAAAGTCCTCTGGTCGAGTATAAAAAAGTCCCCTAATCGAGTATAACAAAGTCCCCTGCTCGAGTATAACAATTGCCCCTGATCGACTATAACAAAGGGCCTTCATCGAGTATAAGAAAGTCCATTGGTCAAGTATAAAAAAGTCCCCTGGTCGAGTATAACAAAGTCCCCTCATCGTGTATAACAAAGTCCCCTGGTCGAGTATAGCAAAGTCCCATGATCAAGTATAACAAAGCCTTCTCATCGAGTATAACAAAGTCCTCATCGTGTATAACCAAGTCCCTGGTCGAGTATAGCAAAGTCCCACTTGTTCATGTATAAAGTCTCTGGTCCCGAGTATTACAAGGCCCCTCCATCGAGGTCCAAGGCCCTAATCCAGAGTATAACAGGGGTCCCCTGATCGAGTATAACAAAATTCCCCTAATCGGTATAAACAAAGCCCCTGGACGAGTATAACAAAGTTCCTGATCGAGTATAACAAAGTCCCATGATCCAGGTATAACCACAAGTCCTGTTCCAGTATAACAAAAGTCCCCTGATGGGGTATAACATATCCCCTGATCGAGTATTACAAAGTCTCCTGGCCCAGTATAACAAAGTCCCCAGATCGAGCGTAACAAAGTCCCCTGATCGACTATAACAAAGTCCCCAGGTCGAGTATAACAAAGGCCCTGATCGAATGAGACAAAGTCCCCTGATCGAGTATAACAAAGTCCCCTGATCGAGTATAACAAAGCTCCCTGGACGAGTATAACAACAACCCCTGATCGTGTATAACAAAGTCCCCTGATCGAGTATTACATATCCCCTGATCGAATATAACAAAGTCCCTGGTGGAGTATAACAAAGTCCCCTGATCGAGTATCACAAAGGCCACTAATCGAGTATAACAAAGTCTCCTGATTGAGTATAACAAAGGCCCCTGGTCGAGTATAACAAAGTCCCCTGATCGAGTGTAACAAAAGTCCCCTGATCATGTATAACAAAGTCCCCTGATCGAGTATAAAAATGTCCCCTGGTCCAGTGTAACAAAGTACCCTGATCGAGTATAAAAAAGTTCCCTGGCCCAGTATAACAAAGTCCCTAGATCGAGCATACCAAAGTTCCCTGATCGAGTATAACAAAGTCCCCTGATCGAGTATAACAAAGCCCCCTAGACGAGTATAACAAAGTTCCCACATCAAGTATAAAAAAGTTCCCTAATCGAGTATAACAAAGCCCCTGGTCCATTATAACAAAGTCCCCTGATCAAGTATAACATATCCCCTGATAGAGTATAACAACGTCTCCTGGTGGGTATATTAAAGTTCCTGGTCGACTATAACAAAGTTTTTCTAATCGCGCATAACAAAGGCCCCTTAGAGTTAACAAAGTCCTCTGATCAAGTATAACAAAGTCCCTGATCGAGAAAAACAAAGTCCCCTAATCAATATAACAAGTCCCTCATCGAGTAAAACAAAGTCCCCTGATCAAGTATAACAAAGTCCCCTGATTGAGTATAACAAAAGCCCCTGGATGAGTATAACAAAGTTCCCTGATCGAGTATAACAAAGTCCCCTAATCGAGTATAACAAAGTCCCCTGCTCCAGTATAACAAAGTACCCTGATCGAGTATAACATATCTCCTGATCGAGTATAACATCGTCTCCTGGCAAAGTTTAACAAAATCCCCAGATCGAGCATAACAAAGTCCCCTAATCGATTATAACAAAGTCCCATGGTCGAGTATAACAAAGGGCCCTGATCGAGTAAGACAAAGTCCCCTCATCGATTATAACAAAGTCCTCTGATGCTAGTATAACAATGCCCCCTGGACGAGTATAACAAAGTCCCCTGAACCGAGTATAACAAAGTCCCCTGATCGAGTACAACATATCCCCTGATCGAGTATAACAAGTTCCTGGTGGAGTATAACAAAGTCCCCTGGTCGAGTATAACAAAGTCTTCTGATCAAGTATAACAAAGTCCCCTGATCGAGTATAACAAAGTCCCCTAATCAAGTATAACAAAGTCCCCTGATCGAGTATAACAAAGTCCCCTGATCGAGTATAACATATCCCTTGATCGAGTATAACAAAGTTCCCTGGTCGAGTATAACAAAGTCCCCTGATAGAGTATAACAAAGACCCCTCATCGAGTATTGCAATGTCCATCGATCAAATATAGGAAAGTCCACTGATCGAGTATGACAAAGTCCCCTGATCAAGTATAAAAAAGTTCCCTGGTCGAGTATAACAAAGTCCCCTGATCGAGTATAACATATCCCCTGATCGAGTATAACAAGTTCCTGGTGGAGTATAACAAAGTCCCCTGGTCGGGTATAACAATGTTTTCTAATCGAGCATAACAAAGGCCCCTGGTCGAGTATAACAAAGTCCTCTGATCAATTACAACAAAGTCCCTGATCGAGTATAACAAAGTCCCCTAATCAAGTATAACAAAGTCCCCTGATCGAGTATAACAAAGTTCTCTGATCGAGTATAACATATCCCCTGATCGAATATAACAAAGTCCCCTGGTCGAGTATAACAAAGTCCCCAGTTCGAGTCTAACATTAAATCCCCTTATCGAGAATAACATTTTCCCCTTATCGAGTATAGCAAAGTCCCCTTATCGAGTATAACAAAGTCCCCTGATCGAGTATAACAAAGGCGTCTGGTCGATTATAACAAAGTCCTCTGATCAAGTATAACAAAGTCCCCTGATCGAGTATAAAAAAGTCCCAGTTCGAGTCTAACGTGAAATCCTTATCGAGAATAACATATTCCCTTATCGAGTATAGCAAAGTCCCTTAGCAGGTATAACAAAGTCCCCTGATAAAGGTATAACAAAAGGCGTCTGAAATTAGAAGTATAACAAAGTCCTCTGATCAAGTATAACAAAAGTCCCTGATCCCGAGTATAACAAGTCCCTAATCCAAGTACATAACAAAAGTCCCTGATCAGCGAGAGTATAACAAAGTCCTCTGATCAAGTATAACAAAGTCCCCTGATCGAGTATAACAAAGTCCCCTAATCAAGAATAACAAAGTCCCCTGATCGAGTATAATGAAGTCCCCTGATCAAGTATAACATATCCCCTGATCGAGTATAATAAAGTCCCCTGGTCGAGTATAACAAAGTCCCCTGATCGAGAATAACAAAGGCCTCTAGTCGAGTATAAAAAAGTCCCCTGATCGAGTATAACAAAAGTCCAGTGATCGTGTATAACAAAGTCCCTTGATCGAGTATAAAAAAATCCTCTGGTCAAGTATAACAAAGTCCCCTAATCGAGTACAAAAAAGTCCCCTGGCCCGGTATAACAAAGTCCCCATATCGAGCATAACAAAGTCCCCTGATCGATTATAACAAAGTCCTCTGTTCGAGTATAGCAAAGGGCCCTGATCATGTAGGACAAAGTCCTCTGATCGAGTATGACAAAGTCCCCTGATCGAGTATAAAAAAGCACCCTAGACGAGTATAACAAAGTCCCCTGATCGAGTATAACAAAGCCTCCTGATCGAGTATAACAAAGTCCCCTAATCGAGTATAACAAAGGCCCCTCATCGAGTATAACAAAGTTCATTGGTCAACTATAAAAAAGTTCTCTGGTCGATTATAACAAAGCCCCCTGTTCGAGTATAACAAAGTCCCCTGATCGAGTATAGCAAAGTCCCCTGATCGAATAAAACAAAGCCTCCTGATCGATTATAACAAAGTCCCCTAATCGAGTATAACAAAGCCCCCTGGTCGAGTATAACAATGTCCCCTGGTCGAGTATAGTAAAGTCCCCTGACCGAGTACAACAAAGCCTCCTGATCGAGTATAACAAAGTCCCCTGATCGAGTATAACAAAGCCCCCTGCTCGAGTATAACAAAGTCCCCTAATCGAGTCCAAAAAAGGCCTCTAATCGAGTATAACAAAGTCCCCTGATCTAGTATAACAAAGGCCCCTGGTCGAGTATAACAAAGTCCCCTGATCGAGTGTAACAAAAGTCCCCTAATCGAGTATAACAAAGTCCCCTAATCGAGTATAAAAATGTCCTCTGGACCAGTGTAACAAAGTCCCCTGATCGAGTATAAAAAAGTCCCCTTGCCCAGAATAACAAAGTCCCTAGATCGAGCATAACAAAGACCCCTGATCGATTATAACAAAGTCCCCTGGTCGAGTATAGCAAAGGGCCCTGATCGAGTAAGACAAAGTCCCCTTATCGAGTATAACAAAGTCCCCTGATCGAGTATAACAAAACCCCCTGGATGAGTATAACAAAGTTTCCTGATCGAGTATAACAAAGTCCCCAGATCGAGTATAACAAAGTCCCCTGAACCGAATATAACAAAGTCCCCTGATCGAGTATAACATATCCCCTGATCGAGTATAACAAGTCCCTGGTGGAGTATAACAAAGTCCCCTGGTCGAGTATAACAAAGTTTTCTGATCGAGCATAACAAAGGCCCCTGGTCGAGTATAAAAAAGTCCTCTGATCAAGTACAACAAAGTCCCCTGATCGAGTATATCAAAGTCCCCTAATCAAGTATAACAAAGTCCCCTGATCGAGTATAAAAAAGTTCTCTGATCGAGTATAACATATCCCCTGATCGAACATAACAAAGTCCCCTGGTCGAGTATACAAAGTCCCCAGTTCGAGTCTAACATTAAATCCCCTTATCGAGAATAACATATTCCGCTTATCGAGTATAGCAAAGTCCCCTTATCGAGTATAACAAAGTCCCCTGATCGAGTATAACAAAGGCGTCTGGTCGAGTATAACAAAGTCCTATGATCAAGTATAACAAAGTCCCCTGATCGAGTATAACAAAGTCCTCTGATCATGTATAACATATCCCCTGATCGAGTATAACAAAGTCCCCTGGTCGAGTATAACAAAGTCCCTGTGGTCAGTATAACAAAGTCCCTGATCCCAGGTATAACAAAAGTCTAATCGGAACAACAAAGGCCCTCATCGAGAGTATAACAAGTTCATTGGTCAAGTATAAAAAAGTTCTCTGGTCGAGTATAACAAAGCCCCTGTTCGAGTATAACAAAGTCCCCTAGTCAAGTATAGCAAGTCCACTCATCGAATAAAACAAAGCCTCCTGATCGATTATAACAAAGTCCCTAATCGAGGTATAACAAAAACCCTTTGGTCAGGTATAACAATGTCCCTGGTCCGGTAAAGAGTAAAGTCCTGACCGAGTACAACAAAGCCTCTGATCAGGTATAACAAGTCCCTGATCCAAGAGTATAACAAAGCCCCAGCTCTAAATTATAACAAAGAGTCCTAATGAGGTCCAAAAGGCCTCTAATCGAGTATAACAAAGTCCTGATCTAGTATAACAAAGGCCCCTGATCAGGTATAACAAGAGGCACCTCATCGAGTATAAGAAAAGTCCCTGAACGAGTATAACAAAGCCGCTAATCGAGTATAACAAAGTCCCCTGTCGAGTATAACAAAAGTCCCTGTTCGAGGTCTAACAAAGTCCCTTATCGAGTATAACAAATTCCTTATCGAGTATAACAAATTCCATATCAGTATAACAAAGTCCCCTAATCGAGTATAATAAGGCCCTGATGCGAGTATAACAAAGTCCCCTGATGGAAGTGTAACAAAAGTCTCTAATCGAGTATAACAAGTCCCTAATCCGAGTATAAAAATGTCACTCTGGACCAGTGCAACAAGTCTCCTGATAGAGTATAAAAAGTCCACTTGCCCAGAATAACAAAGTCCCTAAATCAGCGAGCATACCAAGACCCTGATCGGTATAACAAAAGTCCCTGGTCAGCAGTATAACCAAAGGGGCCTGATCGGAAGTAAGACAAAGTCCTTATCGAGTATAACAAAGTCCTTTTGATCGAGTATAACAAAACCCCTGGATAGGTATAACAAAGTTTCCTGATCGAGTAAGGGCCCTCATCGAGTGTAGAAAAGTCCATTGGTCAGTATAAAAAGTCCCTGTGGTCAGTATAGAAAGTCCCTTATCGAGTATAACATATTGCCCTTATCGAGTATAACAAAGTCCCCTTATCGAGTATAACAAAGTCCCCTGATCGAGTATAACAAAGCCTCCTGATCGAGTAAAACAAAGTCCCCTAATCGAGTATAACAAAGGCCCCTCATCGAGTATAACAAAGTTCATTGGTCAAGTATAAAAAAGTTCTCTGGTCGAGTATAACAAAGCCCCCTGTTCGAGTATAACAAAGTCCCCTAGTCAAGTATAGCAAAGTCCCCTCATCGAATAAAACAAAGCCTCCTGATCGATTATAACAAAGTCCCCTAATCGAGTATAACAAAGCCCTTTGGTCGAGTATAACAATGTCCCCTGGTCGAGTAGAGTAAAGTCCCCTGACCGAGTACAACAAAGCCTCCTGATCGAGTATAACAAAGTCCCCTGATCGAGTATAACAAAGCCCCCAGCTCGAGTATAACAAAGTCCCCTAATCGAGTCCAAAAAAGGCCTCTAATCGAGTATAACAAAGTCCCCTGATCTAGTATAACAAAGGCCCCTGATCGAGTATAACAAAGGCACCTCATCGAGTATAAGAAAGTCCCCTGAACGAGTATAACAAAGCCGCCTAATCGAGTATAACAAAGTCCACTGGTCGAGTATAACAAAGTCCCCTGTTCGAGTCTAACAAAGTCCCCTTATCGAGTATAACAAATTCCCCTTATCGAGTATAACAAATTCCCATATCGAGTATAACAAAGTCCCCTAATCGAGTATAATAAAGGCCCCTGGTCGAGTATAACAAAGTCCCCTGATCGAGTGTAACAAAAGTCCCCTAATCGAGTATAACAAAGTCCCCTAATCGAGTATAAAAATGTCCTCTGGACCAGTGCAACAAAGTCTCCTGATCGAGTATAAAAAAGTCCCCTTGCCCAGAATAACAAAGTCCCTAAATCGAGCATACCAAAGACCCCTGATCGATTATAACAAAGTCCCCTGGTCGAGGATAGCAAAGGGCCCTGATCGAGTAAGACAAAGTCCCCTTATCGAGTATAACAAAGTCCTTTGATCGAGTATAACAAAAAACCCTGGATGAGTATAACAAAGTTTCCTGATCGAGTATAACAAAGGGCCCTCATCGAGTATAAGAAAGTCCATTGGTCAAGTATAAAAAAGTCCCCTGGTCGAGTATAACAAAGTCCCCTCATCGTGTATAACAAAGTCCCTTGGTCGAGTATAGCAAAGTCTCATGATCAAGTATAACAAAGCCTCCTGATCGAGTATAACAAAGTCCCCTGATCGAACATAACAAAGCCCCCTGCTCGAGTATAAGGAAGTCCTCTGATCGAGTATAACAAAGTCTCCTGATCGAGTATTACAAAGGCCCCTCATCGAGTCCAAAATAGGCCCCTAATCGAGTATAACAAAGTCCCCTGATCGAGTATAACAAAGTCCCCTAATCGAGTATAACAAAGTCCCCTGGTCCAGTATAACAAAGTCCCATGATCAAGTATAACATATCCCCTGATCGAGTATTACAAAGTCTCCTGGCCCAGTATAACAAAGTCCCTAGATCGAGAGTAACAAAGTCCCCTGATCGATTATAACAAAGTCCCCAGGTCGAGTATAACAAAGGCCCTGATCGAATGAGACAAAGTCCCCTGATCGAGTATAACAAAGTCCCCTGATCGAGTATAACAAAGCCCCGTGGACGAGTATAACAAAGACCCCGGATCGTGTATAACAAAGTCCCCTGATCAAGTATTACATATCCCCTGATCGAATATAACAAAGTCCCTGATGGAGTATAACAAAGTCACCTGATCGAGTATCACAAAGGCCCCTAATCGAAAATAACAAAGTCTCCTGATCGAGTATAACAAAGGCCCCTGGGCGAGTATAACAAAGTCCCCTGATCGAGTGTAACAAAAGTCCCCTTATCAAGTATAACAAAGTCCCCTGATCGAGTATAAAAATGTCCCCTGGTCCAGTGTAACAAAGTCCTCTGATCGAGTATAAAAAAGTTCCCTGGCCCAGTATAACAAAGTCCCTAGATCGAGCATACCAAAGTTCCCTGATCGAGTATAACAAAGTCCCCTGATCGAGTATAACAAAGCCCCCTAGACGAGTATAACAAAGTTCCCTCATCGAGTATAACAAAGTCCCCTAATCAAGTATAACAAAGCCCCTGGTCCAGTATAACAAAGTCCCCTGATCAAGTATAACATATCCCCTGATAGAGTATAACAACGTCTCCTGGCCCAGTTTAACAAAGTCCCCAGATCGAGCGTAACAAAGTCCCCTACTCGATTATAACAAAGTCCCCTGGTCGAGTATAACAAAGGGCCCTGATTGAGTAAGATAAAGTCCCCTGCTCGAGCATAAGAAAGTCCCCTGAACCGAGTATAACAAAGTCCCCTTATCGAGTAAAACATATCCCCTGATCGAGTATAAAAAAGTCCCTGGTGGAGTATAACAAAGTCCCCTGGTCGAGTATAACAAAGTTTTCTAATCGAGTATAACAAACGCCCCTGGTTGAGTATAACAAAGTCCTCTGGTCGAGTATAACAAAGACCCCTGAACGAGTATAACAAAGTCCCCCTGGTCGTGTATAACAAAGTCCAGTGATCGAGTATAACAAAGGCCCCTCATCGAGTATAGCAAAGTCCATTGGTCAAATATAGGAAAGTTCACTGATCGAGTATGACAAAGTCCCCTGATCAAGTATAAAATAGTCCCCTCGTCGAGTAAAACAACGCCCCCTGATTGATTATAACCAAGTTCCCAGATCGAGCATAACAAAGTCCCCTAATCGATTATAACAAAGTCCCCTGTTCGAGTATAACAAAGGGCCCTAATCGAGTAAGACAAAGTCCCTAGATCGAGCACAACAAAGTCCCCTAATCGATTATAACAAAGTCCCCTGGTCGAGTATAACAAAGTCCCCTTATCGAGTATAACAAAGGCCCCTGATCGAGTATAACAAAGTTCCCCGATCAAGTATAACAAAGCCCCCTGATCGAGTATAACAAAGTCCCCTGGTCGAGTATAGCAAAGGGACTGATCGAGTAAGACAAAGTCCGCTGATCGAGTATAACAAAGTCCCCTAAACGAGTATAACAAAGCCCCCTGGACGAGTATAACAACGTTCCCTGATCGAGTATTACAAAGTTTCATGGCCCAGTATAACAAAGTCCCCTGGTCGAGTATAAAAAAGGCCCTGATCGAGTAAGACAAAATCCCCTGATCGAGTATAACAAAGTCCCCTAATCGAGTATAACAAAGCCGCCTACTCGAGTATAACAAAGTCCCCTGGTCGAGTGTAGCAAAGTCCACTGAAGGAGTATAACAAAGCCTCCTTATCGAGTATAAGAAAGACCCCTGATCGAGTATAACAAAGCCGCCTAATTGAGTATAACAAAGTCCCCTGATCGAGTATAACAAAGTCGCCTGTTCGAGTCTAACAAAGTCCCCTTATCGTGTATAACAAATTCCCCTTATCGAATATAACAAGGTCCCCTTATCGAGTATAACAATGTCCCCTAATCGAGTATAACAAAGGTCCCTGGTCGAGTGTAACAAAAGTCCCCTGATCGAGAATAACAAAGTCCCCTCATCGAGTATAAAAATGTCCCCTGGTCCAGTGTAACAAAGTCCCCTGATCGAGTATAAAAAAGTCCCCAAATCAAGTATAACAAAGTCCCCTGATCAAATATAACAAAGGCCCTTCATAGAGTATAACAAAGTCCATTGGTCAAATATAGGAAAGTCCACAGATCGAGTATGACAAAGTCCCCTGATCAAGTATAAAAAAAGTCCCCTGGTCGAGTATAACAAAGTCCCCTGATCGAGTATAACAAAGTCCCCTGGTCGAGTATAGCAAAGTCCCCTCATCGAGTATAACAAAGCCCCCTGATCGAGTATAAAATATCCTCTGATCGAGTATAACAAAGTCATCTGGTCGAGTATGACAAAGGCTCCTGGTCGAGTATAACAAAGTCCCTTGATGGAGTGTAACAAAAGTCCCCTCATCAAGAATAACAAAACACCCCTGATCGAGTAAAACAAAGTCCCCTAATCAAGTATAAAAATGTCCCCATGTCCAGTGTAACAAAGTCCCCTGATCGAGTATAAGAAAGTCCCCTGGTCGATTATAGCAAGTCCTCTGGTCGAGTATAACAAAGCCCCCTCATCGAGTATAACAAAGGCCACTAATCGAGTATAACAAAGTCCCCTGATCGAGTATAACAAAGTCTCCTTTAGAGTATAACAAAGTCCCCTGATCGAGTATAACAAAGTCCCCTAGTTGAGTATAACAAAGTCCCTTGATCAAGTATAACATATTCCCTGATTGTGTATAACAATTGTCCTCTGGTCGAGTATAAAAAAGTCCCCTCATCGAGTATAACAAAGGCCCCTCATCGAGTATAACAAAGTCCATTGGTCAAGGATAAAAATGTTCCCTGGTCGAGTATAACAAAGTCCACTAATCGAGTATAACAAAGTTCCCTGGTCAAGTATAGAAAAGTCCCCTGATCGAGTATAACAAAGCCTCCTCATCGAGTATAACAAAGTCCCCTAATCGAGTATAACAAAGCCCCCTACTCGAGTATAACAAAGTCCCCTGGTCGAGTGTAGCAAAGTCCCCTGATCGAGTATAACAAAGCCTCCTGATCGAGTATAACAAAGTCCCCTGATCGAGTATAACAAAGCCCCCTGCTCGAGTATAAAAAAGTCCCCTGATCGAGTCTAAAAAAGGCCTCTAATCGAATATAACAAAGTCCCCTGATCTTGTATAACAAAGGCCCCTCATCGAGTATAACAAAGGCCCCTCATCGAGTATAAGAAGGTCCCCTGATCGAGTATAACAAAGCCGCCAAACCGAGTATAACAAAGTCCCCTGGTCGAGTATAACAAAGTCCCCTGTTCGAGTCTAACAAAGTCCCCTTATCGAGTATAACAAATTCCCCTTATTGAGTATAACAAAGTCCCCTTATCGAGTATAACAAAGTCCCCTAATCGAGTATAACAAAGGCCCCTGGTCGAGTATAACAAAGTTCCCTGATCGAGTTTAACAAAAGTCCCCTGATCGAGAATAACAAAGTCCCCTAATCGAGCATAAAAATTTCCCCTGGCCCAGTATAACAAAGTCCCTAGATCAAGCATACCAAAGTTCCCTGATCGAGTATAGCAAAGTCCCTGTTCGAGTATAACAATGTCCCCTAGACGAGTATAACAAAGTTCTCTCATCGAGTATAACAAAGTCCCCTAATCGAGTATAACAAAGTCCCCTGGTCCAGTATAACAAAGTCCCCTGATCAAGTATAACATATCCCCTTATAGAGTATAACAACGACTCCTGGCTCAGTTTAATAAAGTCCCCAGATTGAGCATAACAAAGTCCCCTAATCGATTATAACAAAGTCCCCTGGTCGAGTATAACAAAGGGCGCTGATCGAGTAAGACAAAGTCCCCTGATCGAGCATAACAAAGTCCCCTGATCCTAGTATAACAAAGCCCCCTGGACGAGTATAACAAAGTCCCTTGAACCGAGTATAACAAAGTCCCCTGATCGAGTAACACATATCCCCTGATCGAGTATAAAAAAGTCCCTGGTGGAGTATAACAAAGTCCCCTGATCGAGAATAACAAAGCCCCCTATTCGAGCATAAAAATGTCCCCTGGTCCAGTGTAACAAAGTCCCCTGATCGAGTATAACAAAGTTCCCTAATCAAGTATAAAAAAGTCCCCTAATCGAGTGAAACAAAGTCCCCTGATCGAGTATAACATATCCCCTGATCGAGTAGAACAAAGTCCTCTGGTCGAGTATAACAAAGAACCCTGAACGAGTATAACAAAGTCCCCTGGTCGTGTATAACAAAGTCCAGTGATCGAGTATAACAAAGGCCCCTCATCGAGTATAGCAAAGTCCATTGGTCAAATATAGGAAAGTCCACTGATCGAGTATGACAAAGTCCCCTGATCAAGTATAAAAAAGTCCCCTCGTCGAGTATAACAAAGGCCTCTGATCGAGTATAACAAATTCCCCTGGTCGAGTATAGCAAAGTCCCCTGGTCGAGTATAACAAAGCCCCCTCATCGAGTATAACTAAGGCTCCTAATCGAGTATAACTGAGTCCCCTGATTGAGTATAACAATGTCCCCTGATCGAGTATAACAAAGGCCACTGGTCTAGAATAAAAAAGATCCCCGATCGCGAACAACAAAGTACCCTGGTCGTGTATAACCAGCTCCCCTGATCGAGTATAACAAAGGCCCCTCATTGAGTATAACAAAGTCCATTGCTCAAGTATAAAAAAGTCCTCTGGGAGAGTATAACAAAGTCCCCTAATCGAGTATAACAAAGTCCTCTGTTCGAGTATAAAATAGTCCCCTGATCGAGTACAACATATCCTCTGATCGGGTATAACAAAGTCCTCTGGTCGAGTATGACAAAGTCCCCTGATAGAGTATTACAAAGTCCCCTGGTCGAGTATAACAAAGTCCCCTGATCGAGTATAACAAAGGCCCCTCATCGAGTATAGCAAAGTCCATTGGTCAAATATAGGAAAGTCCACTGATCGAGTATAACAAAGTCCCAGATCGAGCATATCAAAGTCCCCTGATCGATTATAACAAAGTCCCCTGGTCGAGTATAGTAAAGGGCCATGATCGAGTAATACAAAGTCCCCTGGTCGAGTATAACAAAGGCCCTGATCGAGTAAGACAAAGTCCCCTGATCGAATATAAAAAATTCCCCTAATCGAGTATAACAAAGCCCCCTGGACGAGTATAACAAAGACCCCTGATCGAGTATAACAAAGTCCCCTGATCGAGTATTACATATCCCCTGATCGAAAATAACAAAGTCCCTGGTGGAGTATAACAAAGTCCCCTGATCGAGTATCACAAAGTCTCCTGGTCGAGTATAACAAAGTTTTCTAATCGAGTATAAAAAAGGCCCCTCGTCGAGTATAACAAAGTCCTCTGATCGAGTATAACAAAGTCCCCTGATCGAGTATAACATATCACCTGATCGAGTATAAGAAAGTCCTCTGGCCGAGTATAACAAAGTCCCCTGATCGAGTATAACAAAGGCCCCTCATCGAATATAGCAAAGTCCATTGGTCAAATATAGTAAAGTCCACTCATCGAGTATAACAAAGTCCCCCGATCGAGTATAACAAAGGCCTCTGGTCGAGTAAGACAAAGTCCCATGATCAAGTATAAAAAAGTCCCCTGGTCGAGTATAACAAAGACCCCTAATCGAGTATAACAAAGTCCCCTGGCCGACTATAGCAAAGCCCCCTGGTCGAGTATAATAAACCCCCCTCAACGAGTATAACAAAGGCCCCTAATCGAGTATAACAAAGTCTCCTAATCGCATATAACAAAGTCCCCTGATCGAGTATAACATATCCTCTGATCGAGTATAACAAAGTCCCCTGATCGAGTATAAGAAAGTCCCCTGATCGAGTATAACATATCCTCCGATCGAGTATAACAAAGTCCTCTGGTCGAGTATGACAAAGTCCCCTGATAGAGTATAACAAAGTCCCCTGGTTGAGTATAACAAAGTCCCCTGATCGAGTATAATATATCTCCTGATTGAGTATAACAAAGTCCTCTGGTCGAGTATAAAAATTTCCCCTGATCGAGTATAACAAAATCCCATGGACGAGTATAACAAAGTCCCTTCATCGAGTATAACAAAGGCCCCTCATCGAGTATAACAAAGTCCATTGGTCAAGTATAAAAAAGATCCCTGGTCGAGTATAACAAAGTCCCCTCATCGAGTATAACAAAGCCCAATGCTCGAGTATAACAAAGTCCCCTCCTCGAGTCCAAAAAAGGCCTCTAATCGAGTATAAGAAAGTCCCCTGATCGAGTTTAACAAAGCCACCTAATCGAGTATAACAAAGTCCCCTGGTCGAGTATAACAAAGTCCCCTGTTCGAGTCTATCAAAGTCCCCTTATCGAGTATAACAAATTCCCCTTATTGAGTTTAACAAAGTTCTCTTATCGAGTATAACAAAGTCCCCTAATCGAGTATAACAAAGGACCCTGGTCGAGTATAACAAAGTCCCCTGATCGAGTGTAACAAAAGTCCCCTGATCGAGTATAACAAAGTCCCCTTATCGAGTATAAAAATTTCCCCTGGTCCAGTGTAACAAAGTCACCTGATCGAGTATAAAAAAGTTCCCTGGCCCAGTATAATAAAGTCCCTAGATCGAGCATACCAAAGTCACCTGATCGTTTATAACAAAGTCCCCCGGTCGAGTATAGCAAAGGGTCCTGATCGAGAAAGACAAAGTCCCCTGATCAAGTATAACAAAGTCCCCTGATCGAGTATAAAAAAGCCCCCTAGACGAGTATAACAAAGTCCTCTGGCCGAGTATAACAAAGTCCCCTAATCGAGTATAACAAAGTCCCCTGGTCGATTATAGCAAAGTCCCCTGGTCGAGTATAACAAAGCCTCCTCATCGAGTATAACAAAGTCCCCTAATCAAGTATAACAAAGTCCCCTAATCGAGTATAACAAAGCCCCCTGTTCGAGTTTAACGAAGTCCCCAGGTCGAGTATAGCAAAGTCCCCTCATCGAGTATAACAAAGCCTCCTGATCGAGTATAACAAAGTCCCCTGATCGAGTATAACAAAGCCCCTTGGTCGAGTATAACAAAGTCCCCTGATCGAGTCCAAAAAAGGCCTCAAATCGAGTATAACAAAGTCCCCTGATCTAGTATAACAAAGGCCCCTGATCGAGTATAACAAAGGCCCCTTATCGAGTATAAGAAAGTCCCCTGATCGAGTATAACAAAGCCGCCTAATCGAGTATAACAAAGTCCCGTGGTCGAGTATAACATATCCCCTGATCGAGTATAACAAAGTCCCCTGGTCGAGTATAACAAAGTTTTCTAATCGAGCATAACAAAGGCCCCTTATCGAGTATAACAAAGTCCTCTGATCAAATATAACAAAGTACCCTGATCGAGTATAACAAAGTCCCCTAATCAAGTATAACAAAGTCCCCTGATCGAGTATAGCAAAGTCCTCTGTTCGAGTATAACATATCCCCTGATCGAGTATAACAAAATCCTCTGATCGAATATGACAAAGTCCCCTGATCGAGTATAAAAAAGTCCCCTGGTCCAGTAAAACAAAGCCCCCTGGTCGAGTATAACACAGTCCCCTAATCGAGTGTAACAAAAGTCCCTGATCGAGTATAACAAAGTCCCCTAATCGAGTATAAAAAAGTCCGCTTGCCCAGTATAATTAAGTCCCTAGATCGAGCATACGAAAGTCCACTGATCGATTATAACAAAGTCCGTCGGTCGAGTATAGCAAACGGCCCTGATCGAGTAAGACAAAGTCATCTGATCGAGTATAACAAAGTCCTCTGATCGAGTATAACAGAGCCCCCTGGATGAGTATAACAAAGTCCCCTGGTCCAGTATAACAAAGTCCCCTGATCGAGTATAACATATCCTCTGATCGAGTATAACAACGTCTCCTGGCCCAGTTTAACAAAGTCCCCAGATCGAGCATATCAAAGTCCCCTAATCGATTATAACAAAGTCCTCTGGTCGAGTATAACAAAGGGCCCTGATCGAGTAAGACAAAGTCCCCTCATCGAGTATAACAAAGTCGTTTGATCCTAGTATAACATATCCCCTGATCGAGTATAACAAAGGCCCTGGTGGAGTATAACAAAGTCCCCTGGTCGAGAATAACAAAGTTTTCTAATCGAGCATAACAAAGGCCCCTGGACGAGTATAACAAAGTCCTCTGATCAAGTATAACAAAGTCCCCTAATCGAGTATAACAAAGTCCCCTAATCAAGTATAACAAAGTACCCTGATCGAGTAAAACATATCCCCTGATCGAGTATAACAAAGTCCCCTAATCGAGTATAACAAAGTCCCCTGGTCGAGTATAACAAAACCCCCTCATAAAATATAACAAAGGCCCCTAATCGAGTATAACAAAGTCCCCTGAATGAGTATAACAAAGTCCTATGGTTGAGTATAACAAAGTCCCCTGACCGAGTATAATATATCCCCTGATCGAGTATAACAAAGTCCCCTTATCGAGTATAACAAAGTCCCCATGTCGAGTATAACAAATTTCCCCAATCGAGTATAACAAAGTCCCCTGATCGAGTATAACAAAGCCCCCTGTATGAGTATAACAAAGTTCCCTCATCGAGTATAACAAAGTCCCCTTATCGAGTATAACAAAATCCCCTGCTCCAGTATAACAAAGTCCCCTGATCGAGTATAACAACGTCTCCTGGCCTGGTGTATTCGATCAGGGGATATGTTATACTCGATCAGGGGACTTTGTTATGCTCGGTTCAGGGGTCTTTGTTATACTCGTCCAATGGGCTTTGTTATACTAGAATCAGGGGACTTTGTTATTCTCGATCAGGGGCCTTTGTTATACTCGATTAGAAAACTTTGTTATACTCGACCAGGGGACTTTGTTATACTCCACCAGGGACTTTGTTATACTCGATCAGAGATATGTTACTCTCGATCGAAGACTTTTGTTATGCTCGATTCGAGGCCCTTGTTATACAAGGATCAGGGACATTATTCTCGACCAGGGGACTTTGTTATACTCGACAAACCTTTGTTATACTCGATCGAGAACATTATGCTCGATCTCTTTTGTTATACTGGAATCGAAAACGTTGTTATGCTCGATCATGGGATATGTTATACTCGATCAGGAGACTTTATTATACTGGACCGAGTGACTTTGTTATACTTGTCGAGGACTTTGTTTTGCGACCAGGGGACTTTATACTCGATTAGAAATCTGGATTTGTCGATCAGGGGATAACCGATCTGGGAGTTTGTTATACTGGGCCTGGAGACTTTGTTATACTCGATCAGGAATTTTGTTATACTGGACAGGGGACGTCCAGAGTTTGATCAGTGGACTTTGATATGTGGACGTTACTCTGAACCGAAGGACTTATACTCGATTGGTTTTGTTACGACAAGGACTTTGTATTGATCAGAAGGCTTCTGTTATACTCGCAGACTTTGTTATACTCAATAAAGAGGTCTTTGTAATACTCGATAAAATTGTTATACTCGATAAGGACTTTGTTGGAGCTTGAACAGGCTTTCGGCCGAGTATACTTAGATTATACTCGTTCAGGTGATTTGTTATATCGATGAAGGGCCTTTCTTATACTCGATCAAGGGCGCTGTTATACTACATAAAGACTTGTTACTTTCCAGTTCAGGGTCTTTGTGTCTATAGTCAGTCAAACTTTATACTAGGATTTGTTATCGATGAAAGGACTTCGATGAGGCCTTTTGCTCGACCAATGTTAATCGATGAAATTGTTATGTTCGATGGGACTTTGTTACTGCCAGAAGACGTTGTTATACCGATGAGATCTTTTTATATTGGACAGGGTATTTGTTATACTCGATCTGGTTTTGTTTCTCGATCAGGGGTTGTATACTTGTCAGGGGCTTTGTTATATCGAAATCAAAATTTGTTATACTGAACATGGGACTTTTTATGATGGACATATCGATCTGACCAGAAGTTTATGACAATGGACTTTGTTATACTCGACCAGGGACTTTGTATGCTCGATCTGGTTTTGATGAAGGCGTTACTTGATGAGGATCGGTATATTATATTGGATAGGGACTTTGTTGTTATATTCGATCAGAACTTGTTATCTCGATCAGAATTTTGTTGAGTCGGACGAACTTTGTTTTATTCGACTAAGTTACTGTTATCACTCAATTCGAGGATTTGTTATACTCGATCTGATTTATAATCGATGAGGGCTGTTGTCTCGATCAGGGCGCGTATACTCGATCAAGGACTTTGTTATATCTCGATGAGCTGGACTCGATCAGGGGATATACTCGATCAGAGCGATGTGGAAACTTTGTTATACCGAGGACCAATGGACTGTTATACCGATGAAAATCTCGATGAGGGTTTGTTATCAGGGACTTTTATGCTCGAATGAACTTTGTTATACTCGATCAAGACTTTTGTTATACTGGACCAGTGGAATTTATACTTGAACAATGGACTTTGTTATACTCAATAGGAGCCTTTGTTATCGACAGGGATTTGTTATACTCGACAGTTTTGTTGTGATCAGGGGACTTTTTACTCTCAATCAGGGAATTTGTTATTCTCAGCAGAACACTGTTATATGATCAGGAGTTTGTTATACTCGATTAAAATTGTTATACTCGATGAGGGCTTTGTTATACTGGACAGTGGTTTCTATCAGTGGACTTTCCTATATTTGATGGACTTTGTAATCAGGGGACTTTCGAGCAGACGACATGGTATCTTCGATCGGGGGATATATTATGATCAGGGGACTTTGTTTCGATCAGAGGACTTCGTTATATCGTCGAAACGCTTTGATATATACTCGACCAGGACTACCAGGGACTTTGTTATACTCGATCGATCAGGACTTTGTTGGGATTAGGATCAGGACTCAGGGGATACTCGATCAGGGGACTTTGTGTTCTGGGACAGAGACTTTGTTATACTCGATCAGGGACTTTGTTACTCAGGGCTTTGTTATCTCGATCTGGGACTTTGATCAATGGACTTTGTTATACTCAATGAGTGACCTTTGTTATAGTCGATCGAGGTTTTATACTCAACCAAGAGGACTTTCATTTATACTCGATATGAGGGGATATGTTATACTCGATCACTGGACTTTGTTATACTCAATTAGGGGCCTTTGTTTTACTCGATGAGGGGCTTTGTTATACTCGACCAGGGGACTTTTTATACTCGATCGAGAACTTTGTTATATACTCAACCGAGCGCTTTTTCAAATTAAACAGGGACTTTGTCATACTCGATCAGGAATTTTGTTATATACTCGATCAGGGGATATGTTATATTCGATCAGGGACTGGTATATTCAGCAGAGGACTTTTGTTATATACTCTCGATCAGGGTCTTTGTTATACTCAATCAGGGGACGTTCGGTATGCTCGCTCGTGGGGGACTTTGTTATGCTCGATCGGGGGACTTTTTTTATAGTAGATCAGGGGACTTTGTTATATATAGATCGGGGGAGTTTATTTATACTCGTTCAGGGACTTTGTTATTGCTCGATCAGGACTTTGTTATTCTCGATCAGGGGGCTTTGTTATACTAGTCGGGGCTTTGGTATACTCGATCAGGGGGACTTTGGTATATAGTCAGGGCTTTGTTTACTGATCGGGGGCTTTGTTTTCGATTAGGGGCTTTGTTATACTCGATCAGGGGCTTTGTTATGTCTCGTCAGGGGGCTTTGTTATAGTCGATGGGGCTTTGTTATTTTCTATCGTCAGGGGCTTTGTTGTCTCGATCGGGGGACTTTGTTATGCTCGATCAGGGGACTTTGTTGTTCTCGATGAGGGCCTTTGTTATTCTCGATCAGGGCGCTGTTATACTCGATGAGGGCTTTTTTCTCGGTCAGGGGCTTTGTTTATACTCGATAAGGGGCCTTTGTTGTTATTCGATGAGGGTATTTGTTATACTCATTGAGGGGTCTTTGTTATACTCGATCAAGGGCCTTTCTTATGCTCGATGAGGGGCCTTTGTTATATCGATCAGGGCCTTTTTATACTCGATCAGGGGACTTTGTTGTATATTTGATCAAGGGACTTTGTTGTCTCGTGGGGGACTTTGTTTCTCGATCGGGGACTTATTTGCTCTGATGGGGGCTTTGTTATACTCGATCAGGGCTTTTTTCTCGATCAGGGGACTTTTTTATACTCGGTCGAGGGGCCTTTGTTTCTCGATCAGGGGGACTTTTTATGCTCGTCAGGGGATTTGTTATGCTCGATGCAGGGGGCTTTATACTCGATCAGGGGACTTTGTTATGCTCGATCAGGGGACTTTGTTATCTCTGTCAGGGTTTTGTTATATTTCGATCTGGGGCATTTGTTATACTCGATCAGGGGCCTTTGTTATACTCGATCAGGGGCCTTTGTTATACTCGATCAGGGCTTTGTTGTACTCGTAAAGGGGGCTTAAGTTATCTCGTCAGAATTTGTTATTTTCGATCAGGGACTTTGTTGTCTCGGTCAGGGTACTTTGTTATATGGTCGGGGACTTTGTTATACTCGATCAGGGGACTTTCTTATACTCGATCAGCGGACTTTGTTATACTCGGTCGAGGGCTTTTATTGCTCTCGTTCAGGGGGCTTTGTTATACTCGATCAGTGGACTTTGTTATACTCGATCAGGGGGCTTTGTTGATACTCGATCAGGGTTTGTTATACTCGATCAGGATTTTGTTATTTGATCGGGACTTTGTTATACTCGTCAGGGGCTGTTATACTCGATCAGGGGACTTTGTTTATACTCGATCAGGGGACTTTGTTGTTCTCGTCAGGGACTTTGTTATTCTCGATCAGGGGCCTTTGTTATACTCGGTGAGGGCTTTTTTATACTCGTCGGGGGCCTTTGTTATACTCGATCAGGGGGACTTTGTTATACTCGATCAGGGCTTTTGTGTTATACTCGATCGAGGGGACTTTGTTTCTCGTCAGTGGACTTTGTTATACTCGTCAGGGGACTTTGTTTATAGTCGATGGGGCCTTTTGTTATGCTCGAGAATGAGCCTTTTGTTATACTCGAGCGGGAGCCTTTGTTATATCTCGAGCGGGCTTTTTGTTATGTGGGGGGTTTGTTGTTGGGGGTTTTTGGTTTGGGGGGGTGTTATACTCGAGGAGCAGGGGCGCTTTTATTTACTCGATCAGAGACGCGTGTTATAATGATGGGTCGCTTTTATACTCGATCAGGGGCCTTTGTTGTTGTGGGGTTTGTTATACTCGATCAGGGGCCTTTGTTGTATACTCGATCAGGGGTTTATTTATACTCGATCCGGTGGCTTTATTGTATACTCGACGAGGGCCTTTGTTATATGAGCAGGGGCGTTTGGTATCTCGATCAGGGGCCTTTGTTTATACTCGATCAAGGGCCTTTGTTTATACTCGAACTGAGGTGCTTTTGTTATGACTCGAGGGAAGTTGTGTTGTTACTCGGGCAAGGGGGTTTGATAAATGCTCAAGGCAGGGCGCGTTATTCGAGCAGGGGCGCTGTTTGGGGTTTTTTTTATACTCGAGCAGGGGCCGTTTGTTATACTCGAGCAAGGGCGCTGTTATGCTCGAGCAGGGGCGCTGTTTATATGGAGATGGTGCGCTGTTTATAACTATCCGAGGGGCGCTGTTATACTCGTCAGGGGCCTTTGTTTAGCATACTCTGATCGGGGCGCTGTTATCTGGATCGGGGTGCTGTTATACTCGTCAGGGGCCTTTCTTGTGATCGATCGGGGCCTTTGTTATACTGATCTGAGCGCATTTTATTATTTGCGATCAGGGAGCGCTGTTATATTCGTCGGGGGCTTTGTTTGCTTCGGTGGGGACTTTTGTTTATGCTCGATCGGGGACTTATTTTTATCGTCAGGGGCTTATTCGCCTTGACGATCAGGGGCTGATTTGCTCTGTCAGGGGGCTTTGTTATGTCTCGATCGGGGCATTGTTATCTCGATCAGGGGCTTTCTTATACTCGATGGGGGCGCTGTTGTCTCGATCGAGGGAGCCTTTGTTACTCGATGGGGTTCTTTGTTGTCTGCCTGGACTTTGTTATGCTCGTCAGGGAGACTTTGTTATGCTCGTAGTGGTTTGTTATCTGTAGGACTTTGTTTACTCGTTCGGGGACTTTGTTGAATGGTCAGGGGGCTTTTATATCGATAAGGGGCTTTGTTATAGTGGATCAGGGAGCTTTGTTATACTCGATCAAGGGGCTTTGTTTATGCTCGTCTGAGTATTTGTTACTAGCTCAGGGTTTATTTATACTAGATCGAGGGCTTTGTTATATCTCGATCGGGAGGCTTTTTTACTATCTCGGGGGACTTTTTTTGCTCTAGTCAGGAATTTGTTGTTGTTGTGCTCTTTGTCAAGTTTTGATTTATTCTCGATCGGGGACTTTGTTATTTGCTCGGGACTTTGTTGTGTGATCAGGGGGCTTTGTTGTTCTAGATCGAGTTTTGTTTTGTCTCGATCAGGGGCTTTGTTATACTGATCAGGGGCTTTGTTATACTCGTCAGGGTTTTGATACTAGATCAAGGCTTTTATTTACTGCTGTCAGGTGCTTTGGTATACTAGCTCGGTGGACTTTGTTATACTTTCTCAGGGGGCTTTGTTACTGGATCAGGTGACTTTGTTCTTTATATAGATAGGGGACTTTGTTTATATTCTAGATCAGGGGACTTTGTTATACTAGATCGGGACTTTGTTATACTCTAGTCAGGGACTTTGTTATTCTGGCCAGGACTTTTTTCTAGGTCAAGGCTTTGTTCTGCTCGTCTGGGGACTTTGTTATTCTAGCTAGAGACTTTGTGCATCTAGCTCTGGGGACTGTTTGTACCGATACTAAGGGGACTTTGTTATAATAGTATGGGGAGACTTTGCTCTGCTCGTCTGGGTTGTTTTAGTGGGACTTTTGCCCTGCTAGCTCGGGACTTTGTTATACTAGATCAGAGACTTTGGTTATACTCGTCGAGGGGTTTTGTTATACTCTGATCGGAGAGCTTTGTTATACTCGGTCGAGGGGCTTTTGTTATTTCGCTTTCGAGGGTTTTGTTATACTCGATGAAGTTTTATTTATTGTGATCAAGTTTTTATTTACTCGATCAGGGACTTTGTTATACTCGATCAAGGGCGCTGTTATGCTCGGTCAGGACTTTTTTTTCCTCGATGAGGGGACTTTGTTATACTCGATGGGGGGCTTTGGTATTATCGTCAGGGGGCTTTGTTATACTCGATCAGGGGACTTTGTTATGCTCGATCGGGGACTTTGTTTTTCTCGTCAGGAGACTTTGTTATTCTCGGTCGAGGGCGGTATACTCGATGAGGGCTTTTTATGCTCGTCAGGGCGTTTGTTATCTCTGTTCAGGGGCTATTCTCTCGATCAGGGGCTGCTATACTCGTCGAGGGGACTTTGTTGTACTCGTCAGGGGGCTTTGTTATACTCGAGCAGGGGCCTTTGTTATACTCGAGCAGGAGCTTTGTTATACTCGACAGGGGCTTTTGTCTCCCTCGATCACGGGACTTAGTTATATTCGATGAGGGGACTTGTTATACCCGATCATGGACTTTGTTATACTCGATCAGTGGCCTTTATACCCGATCAGGGGCCTTTGTTATACCTCGATGAGGGACTTTATACCCGATGAGGGACTTTGTTATACTCGTCAGGGATTTTGTTATTCCCGATCAGGACTTTGTTATACTCGATCAGTAGGCTTTGTTAATTTCGGATCATGGAACTTTGTTATACTTCGATCAGCCTTGTTATACACGTTCAGGCGCCTTTTGTTATATCTGATCAGGGACTTTGTTATACTCCACCTGGGGACTTTGTTATACTCGATCAGGGGCTTTGTTAAACTCCATCAGGGCCTTTGTTATACCCAATCAGGGGACTTTGTTATACTTGATCAGGGACTTTGTTATACCTGATCAGGGGCTTTGTTTACTCGACCAGAAACTTTGTTATACTCGATGAGGGCATTTGTTATAATCGTTCAGGGACTTTGTTATATTCGATGATGGGACATTGTTATACTCTCGATCATACTTTGTTATACCTGGATCAGTGGCCTTGTTATACTCGAGCAGGGCCTTTCTTATACTCGATGAGGGGATTTTGTTATACTCGATGATGGGACTTTGTCATACTCGTTCAGGGATTTTGTTATACCCGACCCTGGGGACTTTGTTATACTCGATCAGCCTTTGTTATACCCGATCAGGTGCCTTTGTTATACTCGACCAGATTTGTTATACCGATCAGGACTTTGTTATTCTCGATCAGGGGACTTCGTTATACTCGATCAGGGGGCTTTGTTATACTCGATCAGGAACCTTTGTTATACTCGATCAGGGCCTTTTATACACGTTTAGGCGCCTTTGTTATATTCGATCAGCCTTTGTTATACTCGACCTGGGGACTTTGTTATACCCGATCAGGGCTTTTGTTAAACCCGATCAGGGGCCTTTTGATACTCAGTCAGACTTTGTTATACTTGATCAGGACTTTGTTATACTCGGATCAGGGGGCTTATACCGACTAGCGGCTTTTGTTATACTCGATCAGGGGCCTTTGTTATACTCGATCAGGCGCTGTTATACTTCGACCAGGGTCTTTGTTATACCCGTTCAGGGGCTTTGTTATACATGATTAGGGGCTGTGTTATACTCAATTAGGGAAATTTGTTATACTCGATCAGAGGCCTTTTGTTGCGTTCAGGCGCCTTGTTATATTCGATCAAGGGCCTTTGTTATACTCTGATCAGGGGCCTTGTTAAACTCGATCAGAGACCTTGTTATACTCAATCAGGGACTTTGTTATACCTGATCAGGGAGCTTGTTATACCGATAATTGGACTTTGTTATACTCGATCAGGGCCTTGTTATACTCGATCAGGAGCCTTTGTTATACTCCGATCAGGGAACCTTGTTATACTCGATCATGGGACTTTGTTATAATCGACCAGGAGTCTTTGTTATACCTCGATCAGCCATTGTTATACTTGATCAGGGGCTTTGTTATACCCGATCAGGGACTTTGTTATTCTCGATCAGGGGACTTTGTTATACTCGATCAGGAACTTTGTTATACTCGATCGGGCCTTTGGTATACCTGTTCAGGCGCCTTTGTTATATTCGATCAGGTGCCTTTTATACTCCTGACCAGGGGACTTTGTTATACCTCGATGAGAGGCTTGTTGAAACCCGATTAGGGCCTTGTTATACTCAATCAGGGGTCTTGTTAAACCCGATCAGGGACTTTG